>NC_139946.1:16086482-16147873 GCF_963454915.1 Gymnoscopelus microlampas
CTCAGCTCTCCGGGCTGCGGTTGCAGTTCTTCTTCTTTATCCAGATCCGACTCCATCAAATCTTCCTGTCATTAAAAACAACACAAAACACACACAATAACAAATCATTGATGAGAGAGGAAACACCTAACAGGAGGAGTTCATTAACAAAAGAACTGTCATGTATACCACGCATTCACAAGAGAGTTGGATTGATTGATTGAATAACTTAATAACATGCTTATTAACAGTACAGGTAGTACAGTCAAATGTTATGCTAAAAGGATGACACAAAAAGCCCTGCAGTGGCTTGTTTCCATTGTGGTCCTTAAGAGTGGTGTGAAAATTGTAAAATCAATTTTGCAATTAAAACCTTATACACCATGTACTTTTGGGTCTAGTCAGTGTGAAATTTCCCTTAGGAACGCACTGAAAGTTATCCATAGTACACTAGGTTTTGGTTAGCAACATACGTATGTAATATTACGGGTTAAAATTGTGGATGACTCTTGCTGTTAACCCATTAAAACTGGGATCTGTGTAATTTTAGATTTTAGCGTTGGATATTTAAAAAAAAGTAGATATACAAGCTCACTGCACGTCACTTTGTGCCACGCTGCGAGCTTGTACATCTGCTGTTTTTGAAAAATCTTGAACATTTTTTTTTTAACGCAAATATTCTCTTCTGGGGGTCCCTGACACAAAACATTTTCAGATGGTGGTCCAAATACATATCAATTAGGGGGTCCTTGGCACAAAAAGAATTCTGCATAGTATAATTTAGCATAGTAGTAGCATTTGTAGAATCGGCTGCAGGTCTTAATGGGTTAAGTGCTGGCAACCTTGTTATAAAAGCATTAACCACATGAGCACTAGCATCCCTTATTCTGGGCATGTCATAATACCAAGGCCAACATTTGGTGAAAATAGCCGATCTAAGCAACGCGCTGTGAGCTTGTAGATCAGCTATTTTCGGCAAAGAGATGTGGTGTAGAGGGAAAATAGGAGGGGACCCAGTATAAATCCCTGCGGGACCCCGGGCCAACTGAAGTAAATAGGGTTTAAGTGGTTAAGACCACCCACTAGTTTTAATTCTTTGGTAGTGCTGGGCGGACGGACGGAGTGACCAACCGACCGACTGACCGACATAAGCATCCTTAGAGCACTGCAGAGCAAGTGGAAGAAAGAGGGAGGGGAGGTGGGTGAGTGGAAGCACAAACAAACAATAAAAACCCACCCCACTTTTGACACATTTCCCAAACATGTAGATGGCAATCTGAACGTGACACAGATATTGGGTGTCTCCACCTGCCACCTGTGTGTGTGTGTGTGTGTGTGTGTGTGTGTGTGTGTGTGTGTGTGTGTGTGTGTGTGTGTGTGCGTGCAACGGCGATAAGCCTGGCAGATTGAATTCTCTGGGAAAGTGGGTTAGTTAGATAAGGCACACGGTAGCGTGTTAAGGGGGGATCGTGCAGGGGTCACCCAGATGTGTGTGTGTGTGGATGTGGATGTGTGTAGAGCCCGGCCAATATATCAGTCTGGATGATTATGTGATATTTCAGCCATTATTGACGATGGAATCAGCAATTATGCAGCCGATGTGTTGTGATTTTTAACCACCTACTAATACTGGTAAAAGCAGCAAAATCTCGGGTAAATGTTGTGAGTGTAATAGAACAGGGCAGGTTTGCACTGAATCTGTATTTACCCTCGATTTTGACCCTTTACCCCTGTGGTCCAGATTCACTTTTATTCCCGTGGGAATGTTTGTATGAAAGCGGCTCCTATTTAAAGTTGTATTAATATTTATTCAACATATATTCAAATTTGCACCGTACCATATTGTGCTAGTGGTTTACTCGTTGGAAGAAGCATCCGTGACAAATGACAAGCAAAACCGCTTTTAATGCCGCAACGCCTCGCAAATACCTCACCTACATACCAACTTCAAACTACTGCCTCCTACATACTCCATCAGTCATAATAGGCATCTTCAATGGATAACATAACACATATATTCCCATAAGACATCCCTGTAACGCAGTCCCAATGCTAATAATTACACAATAAAAATGACAATAAAGTAACTTGATACGCCATTGCACCCAGGGGCCATACTGGGATACGTCCCCAGTCCCCTTCCACTACTAATGGCCTGGGACGCCAACAAATAAATCTAGTCATTTGGGAAAATGTTTTCTGTGTCGAGTGCAGTTGCAAGGAGGGGGAAACAAAAAGAAATGTTATAAAAGATACATCTACTTTTACACAAAGTCTTTTTAATATGCCGCCATTATGAAATGAACTGTGTTGAAGTCACGGCTCTCAGCTACTTGTCTCTCGATTAAAAAGCAACTAATTGAAAAGGTACGACTTGATTAGTTAAAGAGTGAAAGTGCACTCCGCATGTGCATTGCTTATGGTCAGAGTGAGATAGATCCTATATAATAAGCCTACCTAATATACTGAAATGTCACAAGTTACATAATACCATTTCATATCTTCCACTTGTCCCATATATATCATTATGTGTATCGTCTCTGTCGGGTGGAAACCTCATATGTCCAAAACTGTTACTTTTCAGGATTCAAATTCTAAAATAGCAAAACCTGTATATTGTACAGCAGACACAACTAAAGACAGGGCCTGTGTGAGGGTGTGTGTAGATGGGTGAATAATATGTTGGTAAAACATGGCCTTACGTCATCATCCTCCTCTTCCTCCTCGTCATCTGACTCGGCCCCCTCTTCCTCGGCTGCTTTGTATACAGAGACACAAAGTACACAATCAAATACATTGACTGACAGATACATTAGATACAAAGTCAAGTATACACGTACATGCTTCATACAGTATACACACCATATAAAACACTTTTTGGCCCAAAATACACAGTTAAAAATGCAACTGTATCCCCTTCAATCTTTCAGGTGTGTGTTACAATAAGAACCTGTCTTATTGTAATACACACCTGGTCTATAAAGGCTAAGCTAGATTTTTTCCTTTTTTTTATGTCTTAAAGAAAAATAAAATGTCTCCCCAAGCCTGATTTATACTTAGTTGCACACAGGTGTTGCATGCCGTAAATAGGAGATCTACAAGCCACAGATCTACAAAGCGTCACACAAGTTGTGAGCTTGTAGATCTGATATTTACTGAGCACGAAACCGGCACGCAAAAAGTATAAATCAGGCTTTAGTCGTTGGCAATTCCCACTGAAAATGGATTGCAAAACAAATCAAATTCATTTCTCTTTGCATTTGGGGACCCTAAAGATCCTTCCTGAGGATTAACTCATTAAGACCAGGAACGCATCTGTGTCATTTTCAGATTTCTTTAGCTATTCAAAAAATAGCAGATATACAAGCTCATAGTGTGGCACAGAGTGCCGCGCTATGAGCATAAATATATATTCAAAGATTTGCTAAATGTACAAGCTCATAGCGCGGCTATGAGATTGTATATCGGCTATTTTTTAATAGCCAAATAAATCTTAAAATGACAGATGTGTTCCCGGTCTTAATGGATTAAAAGCTGATATGGATGGATGAATACTGACCTGAGTTGAGTTGCTTGATGATAAACTCTATCTGCCTGTTGAGAACTGGGTTCTCTTCTTTTCTGTAGCAGCACAGAATCTCCTCCACACTCTGCATGAGTGTGACACAAACACACACTGGTGTGTTACATTTATTTACACTTACTTCGCAAATATATCGTCGATGTCGTGTAAAAACATCTCCATAATCCTTTAGGGTTTTTTCGTAAATTAACGCCCTACTTGATCATACACAAAAGTAGCAGATCAGCAAGCTCGAGCTTGAAGATCTGCTACTTTTGCTGTTTTTGAATTTGAATCCTGAAAAGTAACAGTTTTGGGCATATGAGGTTTCCACCCGAGAGAGACAATATATTGTTTTTGTTTATGAGCACCTGCTATTATTATTTGAACCAATTGAGTTTATCAATAAAAAAGTGTCCTTGTAGTTGCGCTATTAGCCAATTAAAAAAATAATTTGGACCTTTTTGTTTTAGTTTTTCTCCTATAATGACATACAGTAGCCAAAATATAGAGTCTAGGGTTGAAACTTAAGTGTTTAATCCCATCTCACCATCTCCCTGGCTTCCTCTCGCACTGAGGGAACAGACAGGATGCTGTATAGGGCTCCATTCACATACGGACGGATCTGGAGAACACCCACCCACACACACGCACGCACGCACACACACACCAGGACAAATTCAGTTTTTGTCATCTCATCAAACGCAACTAAACAAAGAGAGCATGACATTTACAGAGTCGGTATATTTAACCGTTTGGTTTCAGGAGATCATGCATTCGACCCTTGTGTGTTTGTGTTATCGGTATATACTGTAGCTGATATTGAACTGTATACTACTGGGAGGACTAGCTTCACATTTATTGGGCTGCCAGCACCAAAATTCTTGAATATTGTTCAAACCGGTCAACAACATCTATGTAATTTTTGAACATGATAGTGGTTGCAGCAGAGTGCCTCCCAATGTTGCCATGTCCGCTTGGGCTTGTTTTTCTGTAAAGTCACTTGAAAATATTGGTAGTTGTGGGTTACGTTTTTTTGGGCTTGTTTCCAAAGTATTTGGCCATGGGACCCCCATCTGAAAATATTTTTGTGACATGGACCCCCATATAAGATGTATTCCAAATTATTTTCAAGATTTTTATTTTAATAGCAAGCTCACAACACTCACATGGCCTGGCCTAGTCACTTCTTTTGGACTTCTTTTCATAGACCTGACCGCTTTTTTCTCTTGCAAAATCTGGCAACACTGTTGCTTCCTCTACCCATCTACCCGTGGGAAATACATGGCCACAGAAAATACTGCCAGGTGTCCATTGATTTGTACCAAATATCACAAGACCTCAGACATAACCTCTTGTTTACACAAAGTAACAGCTTAATAATTGTTATATATCAGCGGTCATGATGCCATTAAACTGCATGCAACCATTGCAACAATAAACAGACTGTAACAGATGTTTGTTGGACTGGAGAGTGGTTACCAAAGATTCACAGCTTCTGTTTGTTGTTTTTATATTAATGTTTTCAACTATGAAAACACAGCCTGACTTATTTTTTTCTCCATATTTTTAACAGCCACATGTTGAGTCGACCTTGAGTGTCCTTGACCAAGACAATGATGCCAAAGACTGTAAGCTACAGTACGTGTTGTTGTTGTGCATGTATGTGTGTGTGAGTGTGAGTGTGAGTGTGAGTGTGAGTGTGAGTGTGAGTGTGTGTGTGTGTGTGTGTGTGTGTGTGTGTGTGTGTGTGTGTGTGTGTGTATTACTATACTTGTCAGGGCCAAGTGTACCCAAAAGTATAATAGAAATTGAGAATAGACATTGTGATTACAATTTTCCTGTGGCTCACAAATTAAATTGTTTCCACCCGACAGAGACGATATGTTTGTTTTATGGTTAAAATGAGATGTTAAGAGTTAAGTTTACAATTAGGAAAAGATTCCGGTTGGGGTTAGAGTTGGGATTAGGCATTTAGAGGTAGGGTTAAGGGCTTAGAGTTATGCCTGATTTGTACCTAGTTGCGCGTGCCTGTGTTGCGCACCGAAACTAGCTCACCATTGTGAGCTTGTATCTGCCATTTTCAGCTTGAGGGAACACCTTAAAATGTTCATGTCCTCACAAGTATAGTAATACAAGCATGTGTGTGTGTGCATACTGTACCTCATGATTCTCATGTCCCAAGAGGTCCGTTAGGACTTTCAACACGTGTTTAGCATTCTCTGCACACTTCCTCTTTCCTGTACACACGCACACGCACACACACACACACACACACACACACACACACACACACACACACACACACACCTTTACATTAAATTCCCCTACGATGCATTAAATGTTATTAAGCCTCTGTCTGCATTCCTGCTTGTTTTGCATAATTTCGTCTTCTTGGAAATGAGAACGAGGCCTTTGAGGTTGTTGTTGTTTTTATCCTCCTGCACTGTCTGCAACTGTCACTGTCTTTTCTTTTAACTCTTACTCAGTTTAGATTTGATTTACTGTGTTTTCTATTACATCAAAGGACCTCCAGTATTAGATTGAGAAATTCTATAAAGAAGAGGCCTGGGGCAATTACAAAAGAAGCAGAAGAATACACACACAGAGAGAGAGACAAAGAGACAGAGAGACAGAGAGACAGAGAGACAGAGAGACAGAGAGACAGAGAGAGAGTGTGTGTTCACAGTGTGAAATTAAGTCAGATACACTCTAGATATCGTTGCTGTAGGGGCAGAAACCTTGTATCTCCATATTCAAACTTTTTGTGTTTTTCATAAATGAACGCCCTACTTGATCATACTACAGCGTCACACAAAAGCATCAAAAGTAGCAAATCCACAAGCTCGAAACGCAAAGCAACGCATTTGTTTGAGCTCGTCGATCTGCTACTTTTGCTGATTTTGAATCCTGAAAAGTAACAGTTTTGGGACATATGAGGTTTCCACCCGACAGAGACGATATGACGCATGAGGGAAGAACAGTGCATTCTTAAGACACTATTTTCAGAGATGCTGCAGCAGACAGATCCAATTTGATTGGTGGTTTTGTTCTTCAGGCTAAATCATAAATGGGCCATAACAGTGTCTTTAATGCAATTATCCATCAGAAATAATGCTGTACAGAAGCCTTGGAGAGGATAACGTGGATTACAGCAAGTTGACATCATGGCCTTTGAACGGATTTCCTCCCCAGAACGTTGCTTTATCGTTTTAATCTATATGACAGTTCTGACCATGAGGTCACAAACCTCTTACATGACGTGCATTCGGCTGGGCAAACACAGAGCACTGTGTTTAAAAAGATGATTTGATTTGATTCGTATTGATTTCCCTTTTTTTGCTGGTTAGTTCTGTAACCCAAGCTTTTTGAGCTTGTGGATCTGCTACTTTTGATGCTTTTGTGTGACGCTGTAGTATGATCAAGTAGGGCGTTAATTTATGAAAAAACACAAAAAGTTAGAATATGGAGATAGCAACGATATATGAAGGAACCTGTGTGTCCTGTGTGTTCAGTCGGTGTCCGAGGCAGACAGTGTACCTTGTGTTCGCAGGCACAGGTTCATGAGAAGAGCCACGGAGTACACCAGAGTGTAGTCGTTCAGACAGTCCGAGTCCTGGAGCTCGTCCACGAGCCAGCCAATCATATCGTCCGCGATCATGGCTGTCTGTTGGCTCCGCCTATCAAAACGTGACAGTAATTAGCGAGGGGATAAAATAGGCCAAGCGAAACGTCGTTGTTGTTCTAAGCCTGAGGCATGGCTTTGTTTGTTTAACCCACAGATCTATCATGAATATACAAAGACATCTGATACATGTAAGGCACTGTGTAAATGATGTCCCTCTGCCAAGAAGCGAAATTAAAGTTCCATTGTAAGACTCGCAGACACAATAAACATTGGGGAATTACGATAACAAGCCATTGTGGTTCAAAACAAAGCAGCTCTCCACCTCACCTGAGAAAAAACTAATTGTAGTCGCCCAAAAGACTGGAACCCTATTCGCACGGGACTAGTAGTACCTAGGGACCCCGTGTCTTTTCTATTTCACCCCTCCACGTCTGGGTGGTGTGCATTCACACAAGTCAAGGTAAGCGTCTGTCTTTTTACTCTAATTTACTTGATTTTATCGCTCAGATGTTATTGACAATGTCATGTCATCCACTCCCTGTACCAGGGGTACAGGGGGTCCGTGACCCCTAGGGACCCCCTGGGGGTCTGCATTTGGCAGACCCCGAGTTACTAAAGGGGTCTGCCAAATGCTTATCGTTGCTGTCGGGAAGAAACCTCTTATATTAACTTTCCATATTTAACTTTTTTCATAAATTAACGGCCTACTTTATCATACTACAGCGTCGCACAAAAGTATCAAAAGTAGCAGATCCACAAGCTCGACACGCAGTGAAAATTATGCGTTTCGAGCTTGCAGATCTGCTACTTTTGCTGTTTTGTACATACATATCAGGTTTCCACCCGACAGAGACGTTATGAAAGGACCTTCTTTTTTTCATAACATTTGGAAAGCAGTACTTCTTTGGAAACTCATCAATCTAATCTATTGCTAGTTTGAACACTTCAATTACTCTTTCATCTTAAAATAGCTAATAACCGAAAATAGCCGATCTACAAGTGTGAGGTGAGCTGTGACTGCATAGCCAGCAGCATTATCTGAGCAGTGTGGTTCGCTGTGATTGGTCTACTTGTAAGGGGGCTGTGACTGATGAATCAGCATCGGCTGAGCTGTGCATTTTTCTGTATTATTTCTACTTTTGTTGGGATACTACTTTTCTGGGGACAGACTGACAGACGAGCACACGCACACGCACACGCACACGCACACGCACACGCACACGCACACGCACACACACACACAACCCTGTCCTAGATGGCTGGCCCCTTCTGAACCACACCTTTACAATTATTGCACAAAATTGATATTTAGGATACAATAATACGATCCAAAATCATTGTGAACATCATTACAAAAACAATAGAAGGAAATACAATAGCCATTGTCTGTTTTTAAATGTTTCAAGGTTGATACATAAGTAATACCTGAGGCTGAGTTTCTGCATGGCTACTAGGATGTTCTCTCGGCCCACAGAGTCTTTTTCCTCCCTCCTCAGGGTCTCTGTCAGGAGTTTCAGCAGAAAGGGGATCTGGGAAAGATACACACGACCTGGAAACAGCAACAGAGTACTTAATTGGCAGTTTTAAAAAAATCACAACAATGTCACCATTTAGGAAAACGCCAACGTGGATTACACAAAAAAGCCACATCTTGTTTCCATTGTGGTCCACCTTGAAATATAGAACAAGACAAATAAATCCTTATATATAAAGTTGGGAGCAATACATATACAGTAGGACAAGAGGTACCCCAAGAGAGGAATCCAATGCAGAGTGGGCAATCTGAATCTGGATCTAATTATGACCAGTTATTGTTAAAATGGAGCCATGATTTGAGGTCATTCTTAAATCTTGCAAGGGAATTTAGGGATTTCAGGGCTGAAGGGAGGGCATTCCACTGAGTAGTGGCAGTGTAAAACAAAAATTTCCCCTTAAGCGCCCCGAAACGCGGGGGGAACAAGATCATATGAACTTCCCCTGGTTGCGTACCTGTGAGCATCCCTCACTCTGGGCAGGTAATTAAGCAAGTGTTTGGGGACAGTAGCATCTAGGATCCTGAAGACCAGACACAGTGAGAGCTGAGATACTCTGAGAGCTGAGCTACAACACTCAGGGGTTACCATAGTGATCGAGAGACAACCAATAAGCTTGCTTCACTGGATAAATGGTCTTGCCCTGCCATGCTCCAGGCCCTTATGTGTCATATGTAGAGGAATAGCTCATCAATTTGTCACCTCATGGCAGTAAATTCAGCTTCATGGATTGAAACTAATAACAACCTCTAGCCCTCAAGCTATAGATTGTTGGCTAGAGTAGCTGTGCCAAATAGGTTTTATGAGATTAGCTTAGCAATCAGTTTACAAAGTGACTCTGGGGTAACTTTCCCCCTATAATATGGGTGCTTGGCAGAGAACAATAAAACTGAAATGCTCTGAAGTTATTTTTTTGTGGGGCATTTTCAAGCCTTTATTCAATAGTGACAGTGGAGAAAGAGACAGGGAGTGGTAAGAGAGAGAGATGGGGAAGGACATGCAGCCAAGAGCCTCGGGTCGGATTCAAGCCTGCGGGTAAAGGACTGAGCCTTGATATGACAACCAGGTGAGCTACCAGGCGCCGACCAATAAACTTAAAATGTAAATGTCATGGAATGCATTTGACAAATCGCATACAGTTTAATTAGAGAATAAATGTGAAGCATGCTCTGAATCTAAAGTTTAGGGCAGAGGTTCTCAAAGTGGGGTCTGGGGTTCCCCAGGTTCCAGGGGGCTAAATTTGGCTATAATGCATCACAATCATTTTAATCACTTTATCCATGTATGCGTTGGCTATTAATTAAAAATGGAAGATCTTCTACATCAAAAATAGCAGATCTGCTACATCAGCTATTTTAGATGTTTCTTTTTTAATGTCGAAACGTTTGAGACACTTTTTATTATTTTGATATTCTTTTTTAACATAAATCTTCTCTTCTGGGGGGTCCCTGGCACAAAACCTTTTTAGATGGGGGTCAGCGGCCAAATACATTTCAGACTGGCAGCCCAAGTCCCATTTAATGGCCTATTGGTTTCATAAAGTCTGAAGTGAACAACTTTAACCAAATTCCTGGGTGGTTTGAAATGTGATTTAAACATTACTTGCGCCTATGTCGTTCCCACGGCATCCAATGCAGATAGTTTGATGAATTCACAATCTGACCACTTGTAAATAACAGTGTGCACGGTCAGTCCTAAAGATTTATCCTGCAGTCTGGACAAAGACTATACTTCCTAAAAAAAGAAAAAATCTGAAGTTGGACGCAGGTGATTCCACTACAAAGCTCCATTTGACTGAAACAAACCTCCTCTTTCTCTAAGATCTGTTACCTCTCTTAGCCGCTTCAGGATTCCTTATATTCACATCTAAAAACACCTGTTCATGCTTTTAAACTGTTTGCACTTGTGATTTCAGGTCATTGCACTGTATTCTTCATTTTTTTGTTGAAAATTAGTTGAGGGCTGGAGGTGTGGGTGGGAGAGGGTGAGCAAGCTAACACGTGTGTGTGTGTGTGTGTGTGTGTGTGTGTGTGTGTGTGTGTGTGTGTGTGTGTGTGTGTGTGTGTGTGTGTGTGTGTGTGTGTGTGTGTGTGTGTGTGTGTGTGTGTGTGTGTGTGTGTGTGTGTGTGTGAGATTCCAAATGTGCAAATCACCATCCATTCATGAGGTGGTGGATTCATGAAGGGTTGCAACTTGTCTCTCTCTTTCCCTCTCCTCTGATGAAAAGATAATTGGGCTGACGTTTAACCACAACCACTTTCTGCATGATGCGTTAGGCATTGTGTCAGCAAGATGAAGCTATAATGCAAAACAATTTAAAGTAAATACCCTTCGTAGTCTTATTGTAGCTAATGGCACCCCTGCTATCGAATATATTTGCAGTCTCTCTGGCCACAATATTATATCAACATTTATTCAATAACCTTTCACGTAAAGAGATAAAAGGTTATATCATATGGCTCTTACACCGAAGAGAAACATCTACTGTTGTTGGAACCAATTATATTAGAATATAGGCCCATGCAAGTATATAACATTGCTGTCCTGCAGAAACCTCTTATCTCCATATTCTAACTTTTTCATAAATTAATGCCCTGCTTGATCATACTAAAACATCACACAAAAGTATCACAAGTAGCAGATCAGCAAGCTCGTAAATCTGCAACTTTTGATACTTTTGAATTCAAATCCTGAACAGTCACAGTTTTAGACATATGAGGTTTCCACCCAGACAGAGACAATATACTTAACCAACCTAATGGTCTATACTGGAGCACTTACCCTCAGCAAGGGAAGCAAACGCATGGATGAGGCGAGCCACGTACTGACGGACAACCTCATCTCTGGACCTCATCAAATGAAGCACAGTTTTCTGCCATAGGAGACACAACATTTAGGCATCAGTGCATTGAGGTTGCATAGATTTAAGAACAAGCGTGTTTTCTAGATTTGGTTTTCCAGACGTTTTGTTTTTGATGATGACAAAATGATATGTATTCTGCTTATCATACCAGGAAATGTATCAATAGGATTTTCTAAGCTTGTCAATAATTGATCTGACCTCTCACAAGGTTCAAGGTGTCTTGGTTGCAGAAGAACCCTTTAACGTTGTGAGAGAGGTCGGATCGACTTCTGACAAGCTAGAAAAATTGCATAGATTAAGAACATGCATGTTTATCTAGAATTGGTGTAGAGCATGCTTTGTAGAGCTTGTTTGCTCCATCGTGATGTTGACAAAATGATATTTACTCTGCTTATGACAACAGGAAAAGTTACCATGGGGAATTTCAAGCTTGTCAATAATTGATCTGACCACTCACAAGGACACTCAGCTTGTGGCGGTCATTTAACCACTTAGGAGCCACAAACCACCACACCACAAAGGCGCTCGGGCCACATGACACAGGCGAGGTAAAGTCCTGCTCGAACAGCCAGTTTATGTTTGAGGTTTGATGACAAAGTAATGTACGTACACCCCGCTGCTATTGTCAGGCAGCATAAAGCAGTGTAAACTCTAAGGTTGACTTCAGTGTCCCATGAGGCTTCACTGCACAGTGGATCGAAGCTTCGCAGACAAAAGGAAGGGCTGTGAGGTGAGGAACATTTACACTTGTGATTGTGATAAGGGCAAAGCTCTTAAACATATGGCCCGGGGCTATAGGTTAGATGAATGGGAGTTGTTGGCGTGGCTCAGCTGCACAAAGCGGGGGAAAGAAACTCCAAACTAAACTAAAACAAAACACAATAAAGACAAGAGTCGGATAAAGGCAAGTCAGTCCTTCAGTTCAGCCCTCTGACGATCTTCTTCAGCAGGTGGAAACGTTGGAACATGATATGAGGAATGTCGCGTTTGGCCATTCAAATATTAACGAGGGCAGTTACTCAAGCACTAAAGAACTGTGCTATTGCCACTCAAAACTTAGGTTGAGGTCATTTCAGAAGAAACGGATCTATTATGGGGCGGTTATTTGAAGTTGACCTCCGATGGTTGTTCTTCTAATCTAGTGCAAAAACAATTGAGAAGGGAGACCACTGTACAATGCAAAGGAATAGTTGTAATGCCTCCAAGCATCTATTTTTTACAACTTTTTGTTTAGGCAAACAAAGAAACAATTAGCTTAAAATCTTACAGACTACTCAGCAATGCGTTTTGAGTACAAGAACTCTTCCTCAGGCAGAAATGGTAAGCGTGTGAATTCATGTCAAAAAGCCACAAGTTTCCCAGGGGGAGAAAAGGTGTGTGTGAATTATGGGCATCACTTCCTGTTGTCAGTAATTCAATTAATTTGAGTGATCCGTTTCAGTCAACAATAATGTGGGAACACAACCTGACAGAAATCAAGATCTCCCTCAACACAGCTGAATGATTTTTAAAGCGCTGCAGTCACTTAACAAGCACCATTTAATCCCCATGCAGAGATTTAGGTGTCACAGAAACACAGGACAGGAGTTATTCTACTGCTAAGAGCAAGAGCCATTGATCATTCATTAGAATCAGCTGTGTGAGGAGATATCTTATAGGGTAAGTAGGCAGACTTATAAGACCCTTTCTGATTTCTGTCAGGTTGTCTTCCCAGGTTATTATTGACCGACACGGATCACTCAATTGAATTGAACGACTGACAACAGGAAGTGATGCCCATAATACACGCAAGGCCTCATGGGACACTGGGCACTCGTGGATAGGGAAGGGGTCACGTGCATAGATATAAAAATCACACCCTGTGTGAAGGTAGCGGCGCCTTTGATACATTTTGTCATCGATATGTGTTTATAATGTGTTTATAGCCACGTGTCACGTGAAGCTTGACCAATCACTTTGTTGACGTACGCACCTGACCAATCAGAACGTTGACGTACGCACACGGACAAAGTCAGGTATAGAGCGGCTAGCGCCGCTAAAAACCTAGATACCTCATTGGCCTCTGCAGTTCGTTGGAGCAACCTGTTTCGTATGGTGGCCGCCATATTTCCGGGGGGCACGGGCACTGGCCAATCACAGCGTGTTGACTACTGGCCAATCACAGCGTGTTTTTCCAGGACTTGTCAGAATCTAGTTGTCCCGCCCCCACCTGCCTCTGATCTGCACATGGAAATTTTCCAGCTCCCCCCCCGAAGCGGAAGCGTGCCCGCCATACAGACGCTTCAGAGCCAGAGGAGGCGTCTACCTTTATATGTCTATGGTCACATGCATTGTTGCTCACCCAGCGCATGAGGTGAAATCACCCCTTCTTCCGGGTTGGAAAATGTGATGGGCGAGGCCTATTTGGGGCCACTGTGACACGTTTTGCGTCACAGAGGTGACGCGTTTTGCGTCACAGAGCAAGCAAGCTCATGCACAAGCTCGTGAATCGAGCCCATTGGTCGAAACCGTTTTCGCTCGTTCATGTACAGTGGCCCCAGCCAGTTTTAAGCTGCAGTACCTATGAATGGCCAGCATGTCCAATGCGCTTCAATGCAACCACTGCATTCTGGGGGCTTGGTCACATCATAATCATTTGAGTACAGTAGGTGTGGTAAGGGTGTGGTCTGTGATAACTAAGTACATCACGCATGGGGATCTCATCTTAAACAAGCTCAGTGCTTAATGAGTCTCCCAGTTTAGTAGACCTTGTATTGTGAATTTTGTACTTCCATGTACTGTTGTTCTCATGTCTTACTAAATAAAGTACATCCATCAATCAATCAATCAAGATTGAAACCAAAAAACTTAATCAGGGGGGGTTATGTGAGTTAAACAAATTACCATTAAGCCAACCACTTGTCAATAGCCTATAATACATCCAGATAAACACATGTCCACACATATATATACACACATATATATCGTTGCTGTTGGGCAGAAACCTCTTATCTCCATATTCTAACTTTTTGTGTTTTTTCATACATTTGAGCTTGTATATCTGCTACTTTTGCTGTTTTTTTTATTTGAATCCTGAAAAGTAACTGTGTTAGACATACTATGAGGTTTCCACCCGACAGAGACTATATAATCTAGTGTTGTAATCTAGTGAAATGAAGTGATGGCCACACCTGTTTGGTGCTGTAGCGGTCCAGCAGGTCATTACTGATGTACGCCTGTAGCACCATGTCTCTCTGTTCACCCTGGTGAGAGCGGGTTAACCTCTAAAACAACAACAACAACAACAACAACAAGGGAGACACAGATATTAATGGAGGCCCAAAGACTGTGCTTTATTGAGCTTTAACACTTTGCTCTTAAATTCCATGCATGTAAAAGTCAGTTCGGATAAAAAACATTCCCAATGAGACAGACATGTTTTATGTTTGTCTATGTGTGTCAGAGAGCAAACTTGGAGAACGTAAAATGTGGCAGTAGCAGTTACATTTCTTCTAGTCTCACAAGCCAGACTGTTGCCTCCCACAATTTTCAAATGCTTCCGTCATACAACGGAAGCTCTGAAAATGATTAGAAGATGTTTTTGGATTATTTTGGACGAACAGATGACAGCTTCCGTTCTTGGCTTTCGGGAGGTGTAGTTCCAGACTCTATATAGCATTCGGAGATTGTGGAATAGTTGTCTGGCTATGCAAGACTACATTTCTTCAAAGAATCAGCACTTGGCATATTGTAAACAAAATATGACTGATCAGCTCTTCTGGAAACTGACCAAGGATGGTAGAGAGAATCTCTGAACTGAATGTATTCTAAACAGACTAAATTCTGGCGCAATTACATTCTACGTCTAGTTACAATTTAAGCAGTTATAAGATGCTCTTATCCAGTCAGTGCGACTGCAAGACTGCAAAGTGCAAGATCAGAGTAAATGTCAGGGACCCTACTCAACCAACAACAAGGGGGATGCAGTCAAATAAGTGCCAAGAAAACAATGAAGTGCTACAAAGTAACTAGGTAAATACAGTACCAAACCTAGCATCTGTCTAAACAACATGTCTAAATAACATACTTAGCATCTGTGGACCAGCAAATATCACATAACATTTGTGAGCAAGTAACCAACATACAGTACATCTGCATAGCATAACAAGCATATCATCTCTGTCGGGTGGAAATCTCCAAGTCCAAAACTGTGACTTTCCAGATTCAAATTCTAAAATATCAAAAGTAGCAGATCTACAAGCTCAAAATGAGTCTCTTCGCGCCACGTTTCGAGCTTGCAGATCTGCTACTTTTGCTACTTTTGTGTGACGCTGTAGTATGATCAAGTAGGGCATTACGAAAAATCACAAAAAGTTAAAATGTGGAGATAAGAGGTTTCTGCCCGACAGCAACGATCTAACAAATTAGTCCAGCTCCATTCGGGGCCTATTGAAATAGAACCGATCTGCAGCCGTATACTCACCCAGCGCAAGGCCTGAAGCAGCAGGGACCTGAGCCTGTCAGTACCTCCGAGAAGGTCCTTCCTCAGCTTGTCATAGTCCAGAGAGGGCAGCAGGGGCACCTCTTTGGTTCTATGTCATAATAATATCATAATTTAGTTTATCAGATATAGCCTTATTCATTCACAAAGACAATGAGAAAATAGCATTTGATCAACACTTTAATATATACTGCAGATTAGCATAACTGTCAATGAGGAACTGCCCCGTTGAACACAACGGGATTCCCCCACCGGAGTGGGGAGGGAGTTGGCTGAGAACACAGCAGGTGCTTGTTTGTTACACACTATGCAGCCATTCTGTGAATTGCCTGAGGGCCGATATGGCTTATCACCCTCTTAATCCTTTTGTCACCCCCTCGCCCCCCAGTGAAAATATATAGGCAGGGTATTCGATGTATAACTCCATTTATAAGTATGCCAACTTAAGTTGAAGACTTACTGTGGTGCGATTGCTGCTCTTAGCATTGAGGAGGCCTAGGAAGTGACAGAGAGAGAGAGACATACAGCAGAAATAAAACAGAGAGAGATAAAGAGAGACAAAGAGGAGGTTGAATACACTTCCTTTATAACACAATATGTACCAACTCTCAGAATTTCATCATGACCACCTTCTATATTTACTATAAAAGATGTCATTAGATAAACAGGTGTCGTTTCATGCATCCTACAACCACATTCCTTCATGCTTACTGCCTCATACTTACTAGCCTTGGATAAAGACAGTCATCGGTCATATTGATGTGACCGATGACTGTAAGTATGTGTAAATACTTACCAGAGTATAGAATCATGTTAGTTTCTGTGCTGGAAGATTTTTTTTTTAGGGGTTTGGCCGTGAGTGCATCATGCGTGAGCTACTGGAACATGCTCGCGGAATCCCAGAGTGTAATGTACGTTATTTGGCAATACTGCCCATGCAAAATGAGTGACAGGGACACCGACCAATTGAATGAGAAAAAGAGACGAGGGTTAGTGAGTGGCAACCAATTCCTTTTCCCTGTCCTTTTCCCCTCTCATTCCATTTTGCGGGATCGTGGCACTTCTCCCTATGGGCTATATAGCATAGGGGATTTCCAAAGTGAGTGTTTCTTACGTCTGAAAAAGGGGGCTTTTTTGGCCCTGTAATGTAACCTGTAGACTGAAAGGTTTCATGACCTTTTCCCTGAGGAAGGAAAAGGTGATGGAGAAGGACCCAGGCGGGTTTGGGTGATCCAGGGGGCGGAAGCCAGACACCTGGACCATGCTTCCCTAAAGCATGTTTCACTGTGACATTTGACCAGCGAAGAGGGACCCGGGCCATGATGCAGGTACACTACACAGTGACAGGTCACACTACAACACAGGTGTGTTGAGGACAACAGCTGAAACCTATTTTCAGGCCTTCACCTCCTATAGCTGCGAGGCATTATATTTCCCCAGAGCACTCTGGTTACTCAACCAGTGGATGCGCACCGACCACATAAGTGCAACAGCTTGGGTTCAAGCCCAGCTCAGGACCCGTTGGCAATGCCCCCCCCCCCCGCCCTTCCCCTCTGTCCTCTTACTCCCCACTGTACTCAAGTATAAGTTATTCATTCAGCCATACATACAATGGGAACTCTCTCATATAGTTTTCATATAATTGTACTGATGTTAACTGGTACAATGCAATATGCATGAAGCCGTGGTGAGTAGTAGTCACCTATTGTTGGGTGTTATTGTTGTTTAAATGGGATCAGGTAGGATTGACAGAGCTGTGAAAGTTTTGGTTTCTCCCCCTAGCTAAGTAAACAGAGAGATAGTGATAAATGGAAAAACAAATGTGTGAGACACATGGAGGTGGTGGTGGTGGGAGGAGGGGGTTATAATTGCGCCCCAATTATGGTGTTATGTTGCGATACGGGGAACAATCAGTCTTTATGCCGGTACAAACCTGATCCTGAATTCTGAGAAGTGCAGCCCAGGGTTCTTAAGGTTGTGGAGTAGAGGGAGAGATCTCTAATGCTAAAGAAGACATGTGGGTTTGGAGTTAGGGCCTCCTGAGTTTGCTCAGATGCTCTTTCTAGACCAGGGGTCTTCAACAGGGGGTGCGGGACCCCTAGGGGGTCCTCAGAGTTACTACAGGGGGGCCACCAAATATTTGCGTAATAGGAACTTTTTTTTACATTAACCAGATAAGCAGATCACAACTCCTTGTAGATCTGCTATTTTCGGCAAAACGGTTTGGTGTAGAGGGAAGAAAGAGCAGACTAAGTACAATGTGAAAGGTCAAGTTTACTAAGTATTGACGGTTTAAGTGATTAAATGCCTGCATCTCTCTCTCAGTTAAGGGGTCCTTGGTCTGAAAACCCTTGAAGACCCCAGTTCTAAACCTTTGTCAGGGTTAGTTATTATGTAACTACCTCGATTCAAACCCACATGGAAAACCAAACATCAATCAATCAACCAATTAATTTGATTTGATATAGTGATAAATCATAACAAATTGTCTCAAGACACTTTACATGTAGAGCAGATCGAGACCATTCTCTACACACAGCAATGGTTATCACTGTGGGGCCCAGGGATCCTTGAGGGGAGTTCCAGGGGGTGCCCATGCTAAATGATTGAGAGTTAGGAACCAAGTGGATGATTGTGAGAATGTACAAATAGAACCAAATGGATCTATTAGTGGTTCCATTGTTTTTTATTAAATCAAATAGGGGGTCCATGGCATAATGCATATGAAACTGGGGGTCCTCACTGCTCTACAGAGACCCCAAAAACTCCCCTTTAACGGGAAGAAACCTCAAGCAGAACCTGACTCTTCTAGGTGAGCAGCCATGTCTCTTGGCCGGCTGGGTTGAGAAACTGCTCATCCAAAGGGGAATGTCACTTGGCCAAGAGAAATATTAAGCCTCATGTACATGGTGTAAGACGAGCCCTGTGAGCCAGATTGTTTTTGGCTCATCATTGGCATAATTGGGGAGCGCCTGTCACGCTTGTCAGTGAGCCGATGTATTGAGTATAAATGCCCAGAACTATGAGCCATGAAGCATAGCTTACAATATCTTACACAGTAACAAAAAAGGGCTTTAGGCAGGTCTACTCTGTTACTGTAGGCAGTTGACTTTTATAAATAGCATCTTGTGAATTCAGCATAACGTATTTTTCATAGCAAATATCTTACATTATTGGAAGAATTCAATTGCAAATGATTAGTCAAAAATCTTTCAGGTTGATGCATGCTGAGTCTTGCTCAGCACTCCTTATTCATTCAGCGTTAAGAAATGACCACTTCCCAAAAGCTGATCCATTTTGACTATATCTATTATTGTATAAGCCTCAGCCTCATTGGTAAACTAGACCAGCAATGATTTGAAGCACCTGCCCTATTCTACAAACACTAGTTACTGTGGCCAGTGGGTGTCAGGTTTGACCTAACCCCAAACCAAGTGCTCAATTAGTTGCCACTTTGACATTTGTGTCAACATCATCAAAAGCATTGAGAACCATCTGGGTTATATAATACACGCTTGCATCAATGATTCATTATTAAACAAGATTGCCGCCACTCTGAAAGGGGCTTTAGTAACCTGCTTTGAACGCAGGTAAAAAGGCAGAGTGAGGCAATTTACTACCCTCAAACCAGAGGACTAAGAATTCCCCCACTAGCAGCCCCTAGAGGCCGTGCTGCTTCTTACACCCGACCAGACCTGAATGGACCAACATCGTCATCCATAGAGCCCTGTGCTCTCATCCAAAAGGACAATGTGGAAAAGGACAATAAATAAATAAATTACCAAATTATTCTCAGTGGCAGTATTGCATATTAACCGAATGATTTGTGAATGAAGTGAAATAAAAGGAAAGGTCATGGTGCCACCGACAATCTGTGGGGTTCATCTTGTGTGCAAAGTTGATATTTTTGGTCTGAGACTGGTAAAGGAGTCACTCAAATTGTTAATTGTCGTCGGCCCATTCGATTCTGAGATACAGCACTAGTATCTTGTGTTGTGTGTGCAAAAAAATGCAAAGGGCGGTGTCACAGTAAAGGCCATGGGGTCACCAAAAAGTCACAATCAAACCAGTATGTTTTTGTTATCGTCTCTGTCAGGTGGAAACCTCATATGTCCAAAACGGTTACTTTTCAGGATTCAAAAGTAGCAGAAAAAACACCAAAAGTCAAAATATGGAGATAAAGAGGTTTCTGCCCGACAGCGACTATATGTTTGGGATGCAAGTGTTGGACGGACGTTGGCCCCCCCATTAGTGGAACTAAAATGACCAGGTAAGTAAACATTGCAGCTAAATGGGTGGGTGGGTGGTGGGTGGGTGACAATGACGACGGTGCTCAGGGACTAGGGCACGTTTAATGTCAGCGACATTCTCAAGAGGGAAGCCCTTGTCTTTGTTGGAAGAAGCAGCTGGATAATAGGGCCCATTCTTACCAGGAACAAGGGCATACATTGCATTAAACTAGGCCAATCTAAAGTCTCCAACTCTAGGGAAATGGAGCAGAATGTAGGGCAAGCAGCACAAAGGCAGATGAAGAAAGATATAGGAGTGGTAACGAACGAAGAGACGTGGAGAGAGATAAAGAGAACGGCGGGAAAATGAGGCAAGACAACTAGTAGGGGTGCGGTTAGTATGTAAAGATGAAATTCTATAAAACTTACATAGCCGTCATCATAGGGACTCATAGAGTAATATCCCTTTATGGGCAGAGCATCACACACACACACACACACACACACACACACACACACACACACAAAAGCAGAAACGCACACAGATATACACACAAAGCGCACAGATATACACACACACACGCACACACACACACACACACACACACACACACACACACACACACACACACACACACACACACACACACACACACACACACACACACACACACACACACACACACACACACACACACACACACACACACACACACACACACACACAAAAGCAGAAACGCACACACAAAGAAAGGAGTTTTTGAGTTATAATGACATGAAACAGAGTATAATGTGAGATAGATGCAATTACAGCAGATTTGAATGTCAAAGGTTTCTCTACCATTAGAGATGGTAAAGATTGATAGGGTATTAAAGCTACACGATGTGACTTTGTTTTTATGAATACAATTTTATTTTTGACCAATCTGTATGGTAGAGTATGTTAATACAATTAACACAATTGGGGTGGTTGTATTTGGTCTGGTAGGAGGACCAATACAGTTTGAAGTGTTACCGCCTGAAGGTCAAAATTATATTTCTCCCCTGAGCAAGCAGGCATGCTCCATTAGCTCAATGGTAAACATGTTGGCACTTGCATGAGAGACCCGGGTTCAAATCCTCAGTAGAACCATGAAAGTTACAGAGTGCAGCTTTAAGTTGTGATTCTGGATAATTGCTATTGTGTAACGGTGAGAAGAATTTTGCACAGAAGCACTTCATATTCCCCACTGTTCAACAATTGAAAAATGACCAGTGTAGCAGAATACCTTAATCAGTCTTATTCTATTCCATCAGATAGTGGCACAATGGCTATTTCCAGTGGAAAGTAGTAAAGTAAAGTACATTTACTCAAGCACTGTACTTAAGTACAATTTTGAGGTACTTTTACTTTACTGGATTATTTCCAATCTTCTATACTTTTACTTCTACTCCACTACATCTCAGAGACAAATATTGTACTTTTACAGTAACAAAGTATAATTATCTACATTGCAGAATTGATACTTTTGCTTAAGTAAAACATGTGAGTACTTCTTCCATCACTAGTGGCACAGTGACTATTTCATATCTCTGAACAACATCAGCCACAGTGAATGAATGAGTTGTTTCCTGACCTGGTGCTAGTATGTTTGTAAAACGCCTTTGGGCTTAAAGCACAGTTTGTGCGGACTCACTCACAAGTGAATTCTAAGAACCTCTCAAATGACAATACTTTCTATTGAACCTGTTGCACTTTGTTTCGTTTGTTACGTAAAACCAGGATGCAGAATGCAGTGGCTTGACAAGCACTGTCTGGCAGTGATGATTTATCTGATTATCTCAACTCAAGGCTAAGGCGAGGCATTTAATAATGTTCTTTTGTTAATTTGAACAGCTTAAGCTAAGCTTTTACCATAGCCAGCTTACGTAGGTGTTGACGCATATTGCTCATTACACGCTGTTGCTTGACTGTACATAATAATCCATATACACACAGTGTAGGCTGGCTGACACTGTACATACTGTATATCAGCCTCATATCCACTGCCAATAGTCTTTATCCATGACAGATGTATGGTCATATAACTGGTGATAGATTGTAAGTTATTGTACTTTCTATCCATCTTATCTATCAAATTGTATGACTACAAGTTCCACAGTGAGCCTATTGATATTAAGCAGGTGTATAGTGAATAGAGCTACTTGAGGATCTTTTAAAATGTATTAATAACTTCACTTTAATATTCACCTAAATACCTTGCCTGCATATTTTAGTGACAGTTGACTGTCCACCCCGAGTGACGCAATTACTCCTGTTATTAATAAAACCAAGCGCTGAGTATAAGTTGTCTTTCATTTCGCACGGTTGTTTTGCAGGAACACTTTGACCTGAACGCCTGTGGGAATTACAAGTGTTGTTGTCCTCTCTGTGAGGTGTGCAAAGGAGAGAGAGAGGGGGGGGGGGGGGGGGGGCGGGGACAGAGACAGAGGGAGAGGGAGAGAAGGAGAAAGGGAGAGAGGGAGAGAGAGAAAGAGAGGGGGAGAGAGAGACAGAGAGAGAGTGCTGTGGGTTCTCACTCACGGTGCCAGGCCTGGTGAAGTCGACGCTCTGTGATGCACTCTGCCTCATCTGGCCGCTGAACAGGCGAACGCACACACTCTGCAGGTACTCCAGGGAGATCTGCGAAAACACGCCAGGCCCCTTGAGCTTTCATGTGCTGTGTGTGCGTGTGGAGAGGCAGGCAGGCAGGCCGGCGGGCTACTATGTCATGTGTTAATAAAGGACTCATTTGGTAGTGGAGACTAGGTTCATCATCATTTATGTACAGGATAAGTAACAGGTGCTTTTTATTTGTGTATTCTTTATCTTATCTTTAGCTATTATGCATGTGTCTGTGTCACCCGTTCCAAGTCATGTGAGAGTGTAACTGCGTGTGCATGCCCGTGCGCATGAGCATGCCCATGTGCACGACTGACAATGTTTGTTTGACCAAGTCCTAACTGCGTGTACCTGCACATGCGCATGAGCATGTGCAGTGAGTGCACCCATTACTAGGTGGTGTGTGTGCTCAGCCTGCGGCCCTTACCGTTTTTCCGCTGACGGTGGCCTCCAGTGAGTCCACCAGCTCGGCTGCCACTCCTATCAGGTTGTGGTAGTCGGCCTTGATGGTGTTGAACCGCCTCAGGTAGCTGGCGGCCCGCCGCTCTGACTCAACCAGCTGCAGCTGCAACTGCTGCAAGGCCTCTGTGTGTGGGAGATGTATGTACGCACGTTGACAAAGGGAAATTAAATAATACGTTCGCATAATTTTGTCCAGTTTCTAATCATTTGTATGCTAGCTAGCTGTCTATCAGACAAGCAAATATCCACAAAATAATCAATACAAAAGACTGGGAGAAGAGAAGAGAAGTAGAAAATGGTGTCTTTTCACTCTATTTCATCCAAACCACAGATTGCATTTACATACATACATACAGCATGTGCTCTTCATAGCAGATACAGTACCTTTGGTAGTCCTCCCACCATCCTTCTATACAAAGTGTGTTTAAGGAAATACACACCAAACAATTAACACACAATGGCTCATCATAATAAATTGTTGATATTGTAGGCATATGGTGTACTCATTCAAAACAATTTCCAATAAGTGAACAGATTCAGTTTTAGCATTCTGCCAAATGATCCTTGCCACAGGACACACCTTGAATGATTCAGAAAAACGTTATAACCAATAACTAACCATTTCTTTGGTAGATTATAATATAACATTACTGTAATGTTAATCTGCCAGAGCGGGATAGAATTTTACAATGTGAGGAAGCTGATCCACTGTAACAATTGTCTCCAGCTAATCCCTATCTTTTTCTCACTTGACCTTAAAACCCAATGTGAGTTCGAGTGAGTCACAGTGAGTCATGGCGAGATCGGATGCCGCAGCATTCGAACGTAGCCCATTCGTAAACAAAAAAAAACAATGAAAAGCAATCTGAGAGGGTGGTTATGGATTACGAAACGTCCAGCTTTGGGTGACCTTAGTTGCCTGGAAGTCCTTAGTTGCCTGAAGGAGGAGGAAGGAAGAAGGTTTCCAGTTATATATATTTTTGCCATCTTGGATGTGCTTCTCAGCGGCCCCTTTTGAACAGGTTCGGTTATTTTTTCCCGCCTAATTTTGAACCAGTTCAGTGTGTTTACACTGAAGATGAATTGGTTCAGAACCCTAAAAGTTGGTTCGGAACTAGATTGGAAGATGCAGATGCGACATAAACAATGGCAAAAGCAAGCGAAAAATCATTATATCAATCATCAAAAAAGAAAAGGGAAACTGTATCAGCCATTGTCGATTTAATTTCCCCTGTGAAATGGACAGTTCGACCAATCATATTCAACACATTGCCGGCCAGGACTGGAATCGAACCTGGGGCAATTGGGGACTCCTAGCTGCTCCCCAGGCGGGCTCTCTAACCATTCAGCTATGTCGCTTAAAACTGGTGCTTAAAACTGGTGGAAATGCAAGCTGGTTCGCGGCCGGTTCCATGAAAGCACCAAGGTTCCAAGAATCTAGAACAGAACCAGTTCTAGAACTGAAGTTCTTTTGGTGGAAACGGGGCCAGCCAGGAGAAGGCAATGGCAGCCAGTCTGTACTCGAAGTTACTTGGATCCTGACTTGTTGTTCCACTCTCTTCACTGGATGATTTATTATTTAGAAGTCATTCTCTGCCTGCGGGTGGCTCAAAAACTTGTACTTAATGTGAAGGCTGTTGTTTTGTGAGGCGACGCTGTGTGAAGTGTCAGAGTCTCAAAGTGAGTTTTGACCGCTGGCCATTTGGCAGGATCACACACACACACACACACACACACACACAAACACCGCCATTGGGCACAATTCAGCGCTAATGTGAAAAGTTGATCTCTGCGCTTTGTTTGCAGCTCAGTGTTTGACAGAGGTACTGCTACTGATATTACACCCTGGTGAATAAAGGAAACCTCGAGGAAAAATACCAAATTACCAAACATTACTCCGAAATGTCTAGACCTCCTTATTGCACCGTGCTTACAGCAGGCCCCTTTTCAAGCTTCATGTTCCATTGGATGGTTGACTGAACACACTCGCTCTTCAAGCTCCCTGCTTTTTTTTTTTACACGCACACAGCTGCAGCCGGGAGCTGCCCCAGTACCACCACCTTAGCTTTCCACTGTTGAGGTCGGGGTCGAGTGCCTTGCTCAAGTGCACCTCCACGACTTGTGTGTTCCTAATTTTCGTTGCTGTCGGGCAGAAACCTCTTATCTCCATATTTAAACATTTTGTGTTTTTTCATAAATTAGAGCCCTACTTGATCATACTACAGCGTCACACAAAAGCATCAAAAATAGCAGATCCACAAGCTCGAAACGCGGCTCGAAGCAACGTGTTTTGAGTGCTACTTTTGATGCTTTTGAATCCTGAAAAGTAACAGTTTTGGACATATGAGGTTTCCACCCGACAGAGACGATTTACTCTTTCCCAGAACAACCCACCTTCCAGTCACACAGGTCCTTCCTTGTCTCTCACATTTATTTGTGGTACTGCCGTCGTCATTTTACAAACATGACAACCTTTGGCCACACCACCAGACAAAAGGATACATATAAACTAAGCAGCCTTGGAGTGTTGGACGCCTTCAGTGTCGCAGAGAGAAACGGCTCCAGCCTCCCCTTTAATTGTGGTATCCAGGCATCCTAAACAAACATGACTTATTAGTAAAGGGCTCTTGAATAAATACAGCTGTGTACATTCGGGGTGGGGGTTGGGGAGGTGGGGGTGGCAGGTTACATAATGATAATAGCCAATTAGCCGTGGAATACTGACTGACCATCTGTAACTGTTGACATTTTTAGATACGTAAATAACACAATTCTGTTCTGTTTGTGTGAGCTGTTCCGTGGTTACACAATGCTCTGTGTACTGTCTTGTTTGTGGTGTTTATGACATGTATTAATGTGATCATATGTTATGCTCTGTTGATGAATTGAATACATAGGACCACAATGGAAACAAGTAAAGTTATTTCCAAGTTTTTCCAAGTTATATAAGAAAAATGGAAGAAGAGGGGGGGGAGAGAGATCAATAAAAAAACAAGTGTGCTGTTTAAATTTGCGTCTAATAAAGTATTCAATCACTCAATCAATTTAGTTGTGAAGGATTTAAGATCAATTAAATACTACTACCACAAACTAACTTTTATTGCAACTACTGCTGCTATTGTGTGACTGGTACAAATTGGTGCCAGAGCTTCCGCTATATAACACAACAATGCCCGCTACTACTCCTATGAGTGGTACTACTACTTCTATTCTTACCACGAGCAGTATAACTGCTGCCAAAAACCTAGTCTATAGGGGCACAGCGTCCCCGAGGGAAACCAACTGCACTGATCGGCAACAACACACTCGGGCGTATCAAGCTACTCAGAAGGAATGTGCTCCAAGAGGAAATGTGCCAGGCACCTGGAAGAGCTCCCTGAAGGAGGGGTGGATGGTAGGATTTGGAACAAACGGCAGGGCGTAGTAAGGCAGGAACTCAGTGGTTTGACTCAGTGCTGCCCCTCGCGTCTCCAGGTACTGCTTGAAGCGAGGGATCCTCTCCTCGAACGCAGCCTGGTCCTGGGGAGGGAGAGTAAGACAGGTGATATTATAATAAACCCCAACAACCCGGAACAATCCTGAGATTCTAGATGTAAGACAGAAGTGTCAGGACAAGAAGTGATGATCAAGAGCATCAGAAGAGGGGTATAATAACCACATAAGACCTATTTCATACTTTCTGGATAATTATGGAACGTTTTGAATATTTACGCCTATAATGATGTGACCAAAAATTGGGACACCAGGTATTAAAGGGAGGAATGGTGCAGTTCATCCCCCGTCCATATGGCAAATGGTCTGCATTTCTATTTCTATGTACAGTATATATTATAATATTATAATTAATAAATTTAAACAAAATCATAGATTATGGATGTCTATGTATTTTTCTCATTGGGTTTCCCTGTGGGCAAGTTTTACTCAATCGTTTACTGGAATAAAAATGTCTGGTCCCAAAATGTGAACATTATTTCACATCATTTTACATTGACGGTGTGCGTCAGGAAGTAATGATCATTTAGGAGCTCTTCTTGTCTTTGCCTCAGAGCATATCGATGATTAATTTGAATCTAAAGTGTGTGAACTGAAAAATGTATATGGATGAACCATGGTGCCTATAGGCTAGATTCAGATGAGCCAAATATAATTTCTAGTGTCAAAAACTACATTCAGTTGAGCACTGTTCCAAACCCTCATGCAAACAGTTCAATTTCAAAAACATTTGAGTTCAGAAACATGGATGGAGGCTACCATAGTGCAACGAGGACATCTGTTGGCCAAGGATGATTTGAAGTGCTTTGTTTGACTGACGTCATGACATATGTATGTCTAGAATGAGCTGACATGTTTTGATACTGAGGCAATGCATGTGCATTATTTAGTTTACTAAAAGTATGTATGCCGAATGCATGTGTAATAATGTGCTATGAAATATAATGGAAAAGGATGCAGTATTCCTGTGTTAGGAGATTGTTATGAGACTACACTGGACAGGCAGTATTCAACCACCTAGAGGTTTGAACTATTACATGTATTAGTGTATAATACATCATATTTTGATTATAACTCATTCTAATGCACTCGTGATATGGCTTTGATGGCTTACATAGTGCTTTGCACAGTGTTGAGTTAAAGATATATAACTATTTTTCAAGTGAGAGAGACCTCAAAGCAAGCATACTTTTTGTAGTTGAACACGGCAACTTATGAATAAAAAATACATTTCTGTTTGGCTTTTAGGCTTTGAAGTTACACAGATATGACAAGTAACCTAAATATAAAAAGAAATGACTGACATAATTAATAACTTTATACTTTCAAAAAAACATTAATAGTGGAAATAGCTGATCTACAAGCTCAAGCTTGAAGACCTTCTATTTCCACTATTTTTGGAAATGTTTGAAAACATAAAAAGAAAAATTCAACAACGATTATGACGACAATAAAATAATCTCAAATAATAGCGATCAGCGATTAGCCTATAAAGTGTATAATAGTGTACATACAGGTCTGCCCAAGTGGCTCCTCAGTGGGTAGATGGTAAAATGGATTTGAAGATAGAACTCCAGTCTCTGGGCCTGGGTGTCCATGTCCCTGAGGTCAGAGGGGACGTTCTCAGTCCACAGCTCAAAGAACACCTTATGGTCTCCGTCATCAAAGGAACTGAGGAGGTCTCTCTGCAGTGGACCAGTTACAGCAGCAGGTTGGTTAAAGGATTGATTAATTGAATACTTTATTAACAGTTTGCAAAAAGTACAGAGGTAAAGTTATACAATAAAGCTAAAAGGATAACACAAAAAGCCCTGAGGGCTTGTTTCCTTTGTGGTCCTGTGGTCTGTTCAATTCATCAAGACATATAAAGATATACAATACTATACAAGAAATCATCAATACTATGAGCAGTAAAAGTATATTTACAGAAAAACAGTCGGGGGTCATTGCTTTTGTCCAGTTGCAAATTGCAGACATGTTCTCTTTTATGCCAGTTTTGAAGGAGGGCAGGGAGTCATACTTTTTGATGGCTGGTGGTAGGGCATTCCACATTTTGGTGGCATGCAGTAGAATGAATTCATTCCCATGTTTGTGCCGAACTGTGGGGAATGAGATTAGTGGACCAAGTTTAGGATTCTATAGAGCACCGAAGTCCTGACATCACTGCCGCTAGAGGGCACTATCCCCCTGGGTCGAGGCGTTATTTTTTTTGTTGAAATCCCCATAGAGGAATCTTAGATCTTCTCACATAAGAACTGTGTTAGAAAAATCTTATATGAGACGATCTAAGATTCCCCTATGGAGATTTCAACATAAAAAATAACGCAGCGACCCAGAGGGATAGCGCCCTCTAGCGGCAGTGACGCCAGACGCCTTTGGTGCTCTATAAGGGCTGTCTGTCCATTTCATCAATAATTGCCATCATCACCAGATCCATCTGTGGCAGATCAACATGATCACTCAGTTACAATTTAGGCATTTAGCAGCTCATATCCAGAATGAGCTAAAAGCGTGAAAGTTCTACCCGAGAATAGACGGGTCATATTTCCATACTCACGGTTGTGGCACAATACTGTATGGTTTTCATTACAGTGCGCTTTACCCACCCCACAATCATAACTTACCCAGGAACGTGTGTGTAGAATTGGTTATTAGGATAATATTAGGAGGACATATTTTTACCTGAACGATAATATTCTTGGAGTCTTTAAGTGTGTCTCCTTGAGGCTTGGACACAAGCTTGCCTTTGTTTTTGCACTCCTTGTCAAAGCTGTAGACTGTGTCGTCAAATTTCTCATACTTTAGGTACTGGTGAAAAAAAGATGGGTACAGAACACAAATACTTTTCAAATTACAATTCTATTTTACGGCTATTTTCACTGCACAACATGTTTCCATAGAAGACATGTTGGCTTCTATGGAATCCAAATGACTGAAATCAGTCGTGGCGACTGAGAACTTGAATCCATGCATTTCATACCTCCTTGATCATCGTGAGAAGATCAGCTTCATTGGCCAAGATGTCCCCCATCTTCTCGCCTGCCTCCCTGGAACTCATGTGAACACCAACAACACCTACAGGTAGTGCAGTTACTGTAGGCCAGCCATCAAACAGCTTCCATCATAATAGCACTGATGATGATGACCACTCCTCAGAACCTGCAGAAGAAATGTTGTTTGTTGTTGATTTATTCTAAATAGCTCGACTTCATCTTTCTTGATGAATTGAATACACAGGACCACAATGTAAAACAAGCCCTCAGGGCTTTTTCTGTTATCCTTTTAGCATTATGGTATAGTAACTGTACCTCAGTACTTAAACTGTTAATAAAGGATTCAATCAATCAAAATCTGACAACAAACAGGTTAATTAGTATTACTAGCCTGTAGGTTTGACGACGTTTTGGCTGTGTTTGGGTTGGTTGGTTTCTTTTTGAGTACAACTCGTTGATATGATGTTTCTGTATTATTGTTCCTCATTAAATGTCTCGATGAATTGAACACACAGGACCCAATGGAAACAAGCCATAGTGTTTTCTTGAGTTTAATGCTTTTAGCATCCTTTTCTATAGAACTGTACTTTCTGTGCTTTTGTGTGCATACTGTTAATAAAGTAAAGTAATCAATCAAACAATCACTCAATGTGTACCAACACTTCCTAGCATTAGTGATCAAACGTTTTAATTAGGTGTAATTAGTCCCTACATGTCAACTAGCAGGATGCTAAGTAGGTAGCAAACAGATGTTAAGCAGAGATAGCTGCATAGGCTGCTACTGCTGCTACACAAGAGCAATGTTAACAAGACTAATATCTCACCTTTTACACAGACATCCCTCTGCTAGTGGATGTTAGTTGATATGACAGTGTGTCGGTAACGATAAGTAATGTGTAAGTATAATCCATAGTGCTGTTCATAAACTGGTACATGATGGTTAGCAACAGGACGCCACAACACAACACCTAGCAACCAGCAGCGTTGCCAGATTCTGTGAGAGAAACAAGCAGTCTGGTCTATGAAAACAGCCGATACTATGCGTTGTGAGCTTGTAGATCTGCTATTTAAAAACATATATCTTGAAGAAATTCTAAAAAAAAATGAGGATCTTTCTTAAACATTTTAACAACGCAAATCTTGCATGAGGCTCCCTGGAACAAGATACTGCGGTCACGCTGGCCGCTCTTCAGAGAGAGTCAGTCGCACTAGCCGTGCTTCAAAAATGATTGCGCAGCTACGTGGCTTTTTACGGTTAGGCGAACTGATGGTGCGTTCAATGAAATCGTAAATCCCATGTACTTCAATATATACATGTAAAAATGTAATAAAACAAACTAAAAACATTGTTTGTGTCTAATGTTCTCGTCTGTGATTATTACCGAAATGTTTTACTGCTCAAATTATTAATAATAAAATATTGTAATGTAGCCCCTAGAGGGTAGCAGTGAGTACAGAGTGACGTCTTGAGTGAGACTCCCATTTAAGAGGATTCTGAACAGGCAGTTAGCAGGTCAGTAAACTGTGGGTCCTCAACACTGCTGGTAGTGTGTTGATTGATTGATGTACTTTATTTAGTAAGACATGAGAACAACAGTACATGGAAGTACAAATTCACAATACAAGGTCTACTAAACTGGAAGACTCATAAAAGCACTGAGCTTGTTTCAAATGAGTTCCCCATGCACACAAATCATGATGACATATAAGAGACAGACAGATATACACAACTACTATAGAATGTCATACAATCAGTTTACAGGTTACTGGTATGAAGAGTGAGAAATATGTACAAAAGGAGAAGGAGAGAGGGGGGGGGTAGGGGGGTAGGTTAGGTTAGGACTTAGACAGGGGCCATTTTCCAATTGCAGCCTCCTGAAGGTGTATCTTTAGGGCTGTTTTGAAAGAGAGTAGGGTTTTACACTCCTTTACTCCTTTTGGTAGGGCGTTCCACATTTTTGATGAATAGCATGAGAACGAGTTACTTCCCTTTGTTGAGCCAAAAAAGGGTTGGACAAGGTTTGTGGAGCTGCCTCTGGTATTGTGATCATGGATATCATTAACATTTTGGAAGTATTTTGACAAATACAGGGGGATCCCAATGTTGTGATATATCTTGAAGACCAGGCCCATAGCAAGTTGCTGTACTCTGTCCGCAACCCTAAGCCATCCAATCCTATCAAAATGATCAGGGGTTAGATGGGTTTTGTAGTTGAGGCCGAGAAGTAGCCTTACAAGTTTGTTTTGGGATGTTTGGAGCCTTGTTTTTAAGGCCTTGGAGGTGTTGTGATACCATGAAGTACATGCATAATCGTAATGACCTTGTATGAGGGCCACTGCAAGAGTCAGAGTCTTACTGACTTTACGATCAATACTCCGCAAATAGCGTGTTTTTTTGTGGACCGTTTTGATCGTTTTTTCAGCATTTTTGTCACCAGAGAGGTCAGCCTCCAAGATAGAGCCCAGGTAGGTAATTTCGTTTTTTCTTTTGATGATATCATCACCCGCTTTGATCGTGAAGCTCTCTGCCTTTCTGAGGTTAGGAGTGGACCCAAAGAGGATGCATTCCGTTTTGCCCAGGTGTAATGAGAGCTTGTTGTCAGAGAGCCAGATGCAGATCTTGTTGAGTTCAGAGCTGAGAGTTTTCTCAACCTGCAGCCTGTCCCTGTCCGAGACTAGCAGGGCCGAGTCATCTGCGAACAGGAACAGGTTGCAGTCGCAGGCTGACGACATGTCATTCACATATATCAGGAACAGTAAGGGTCCTAGTATACTTCCTTGGGGAACACCACAAGTCACTGGGAGGGGGGGGGACTGGGTGCCGTTTACTTCCACCACTTGCTCCCTCCCTTCCAGGTAGGATCTCATCCAGTTCACTGACGTGTCATCAAAACCTATTGCTTTGAGCTTATTGATCATAATTGGGTGATTAACGGTGTCAAAAGCCTTCTGGAGGTCCAGCATGACCATGCCGCAATATTTGCCCTTTTCAATCTCTTGTTTGATAGAGTCGTTCAAATAGAGAAGGCATGTGTCAGTGGAGTGGTTTGTTCTGAAGCCAGATTGGAATTTGTAGATTAGATTTTTCTCGGCAAGATACTTGTCGACCTGTTCATAGACTATTTTTTCCATGACTTTCGAGATGGAGCTTAGAATAGAAATAGGGCGGTAGTTGCCAGGGTCTAATTGGTTTCCTTTTTTGAACAGAGGGGTCACCCTTGCTTTTTTGAAGTCGTTGGGGACCTGTCCCTGTGTGGTGGAGAGGTTTAATATGTGGGTAATGATTGGAGCAATGGAGGCGGCTGAGTCTTTTAGAAATTTGGGGGGGATATTGTCGAGGCCTGTGGCTCTGTGTTGATGAAGAGCACTCAATTTTTTAAACACCTCTTCTGTTTTCACAGGGGAGAGTTTAAAGTCATCTTTGCAAACACCCTGTTTTTCGTAAAATGAGACAACATACTCCTCACCATATCTCCCAGAGTGTGGAGGAAGTTTTTCAACCAAATCTGAGGCTACGGTCGTGAAGAATATGTTGAGGATTTTACTCACTTCGTGTTTGGATGAAATGAGAGTGTCATTCACCTTGAGGCTTAAGTTTGAAAGCCTGGTTTTCAATTTTTTGCTGCAGCCTAGGAGGTTCTTGAGTAGCTTCCAAAGCTCTCGTGTTTTTTTTTGATTTTCCTCAATCTTGTCATCGAGGTAGCTTTTTTCTGCTAACAGGAGCATGCTATTTACCTTGTTTCTTAGCTTGTTTTTTTCCTTTTCAAGTTTAGCTACGTGGGATTCGAGACCTTTGTTAAAACATTTGGCTAGTTTGATCCTACTTTTATGAAGCTCAGAACACTTTTTGTCTCTGACTTTCATGGCAGTAAGGATGTCCGAATTCATCCATGGTACCGAGCGGGTTTTGACCCTGATGGTTTTCATGGGAGCCACACTGTCCAAAATTTGAATGAATTTGGTTTTGAAACTAAGCCAGGATTCGTCTACCTGTGTGCTGTTTAGAACGTCGGACCAATCCTGTTCCTCCAGTCTGTGATCTAAGTCCTCACTCTTATAATTTTTGAGGTCTCTGATTGTGACTGTTTTGTGGTAACCGGTCTTAGGTTTACGTTTCTTTCTGGTGCAGAAGATCATGTTGTGATCAGATATGCCACAGGTGGAAACACCACTATTTAGGATTTTTTCCTTGTCCGTTGTTAGAATGAGATCTATGGTAGTTTGAGAGGAAACACACAGCCTTGTGGGCTGAGTGATCAGCTGGTGGAGTGAATGCCGATCACAACACGCCTTGAATGACTTATACACTGACGCTTCCTTGCGGAGTATGTCAGTGTTAAAATCACCAAGAAGAATCGTCTCCGCATGGTCCACTTTAGCTAAGCATTCATCAAGTCTATCATAGAAATCAGTCTGGTTAGGAGGTCTGTATATGGTACCGACTAGCACAGGTTTGGTATGTTTAAAAATGATCTCGACCCACACAGCTTCAATGTTTTCATCCATCAGGTCTTCCCGAAGGATGCAGACATTGTCAGTATGAACATACAAACACCACCCCCGTTTCTGTTCCTATCTTTCCTGAAGAGTTTGTAGTTTTCAATCTCAATCACAGAATCAGTTATCGCTTGATCAAGTTTTGTTTCAGAGAAAGTTAAAATGTCAACCTTACCATCATAAAACATCTGCTTGATTTGTGTTAGCTTGTCTCCTGCTAGAGAATTCACATTAAGATGTATCATGTGCAAGCCAACGCCAAACGATTTGATCATTTTTTCAATGGATAGGTGTTTATCCACTGAGAGATGTTTAGGAGCAGTCTCGGGGGGGGGGGGGGGGGGGGGGTGTAGTGTCCATCAAAGCCATTGTTCCGTCGTGGGCAGCCAGCAGTGGGGGTTGGGGGGGGTTGGGGGATTGGGGAGGGTTGGGGGGTTGGGGGGGGATGGGACGCGGAGGTCCCAGCACGGCCTCTGCTAATGGTCCCATCACAGTCTCTGCTGGGACCCTGGCCGTGGAACGAACCGTAGGTTTGTAGCGGTGCATCAAGGTCTCTGCTCCGGTGAAAACAGCTAGGTGACTCCTTGGTTCCACGTTCTCGGCTACGCTGCATCTCCCGGTTGATCGCCGTTGTGCGTCGGTGCAAGCGTCCTCGTCGACGGCTGCGGTGGATACGACGTCGGTGTTTAGGTTGATCATTTGGGTTGATTCGCCTAGTCGAGTTGGTGGGGAGCCATTGGTGTTGTCGTCGAGGCTAGCTTCGGTAGCAACGTTGGCTAGGCTAGCTCCGGTGCTCCGGAAGTTCTTTGTTCCAGCCTGGCTTTGTTGTTGTATTACCCCGTTGCTTGTGGCAACGTTTGCCGCTAGCCTGTTGGATTCAGCTGTGAGCCGAGCAGATTGCCTTGTGGTTACAGGGCCAGGGTTAACTTCAACGTCTCCGGAAAGTAGTAGAATTAAACAGAAGTACGTCTTCCGATTACATCTACCATTCAGGGGTTTGTTTCTTCGCTTCGGGTTGGCTGTGAGAGTCGAGTGGATCGTCGTGGTTCCATAACCTGGGTGTTTTTTCTCGGTTCCAGTAGTTAGGTAGAAGTCATTGTGTGATTCTACCTTTTCTTTCTCGTATAATTCCATATCCTTCTGGTGTATGATCCATGCGGAGTTGAGGTGTAAATCCATAATCCACAGGATGAGGATAAGGAAAGGTATGCGAGGACGCAGGACGCGAGAGCGATCATCGATGCGACCACCCATGTCGACTGCCGGAAGCAATTGAGAGGAGAGGAGGTTTGCATGCTGACCTGCTAACTCGGTAAGCCTGTTTGTTTGTTTGTTTTGTTTTGTATCCTCGCTTTTATTGTTGTTTTATTTCATATGTCTACAATGAAGAAATGTTTTTATGTTGTCAGGTCTGTTCCACTGCACTGTTGGCGTGCCGGTCCATTTGTTTGGGGTGTGGCTGCTTTTGGGTATATATATATATATATGCGCATTTAAGAGAAGAAATGTGAGTATATGTATGTGCAAAGGGGAACAAGGATTTATATATGTGCGGTAGCCCTAGAATGTCTGTGATCTTACATACATTTCAAGTATTTCAAATACACAGTCATAGATAACCCTCGTCGGCGCGCTGTGTAGTGACGATCTGCGCGGCCGTAAAAGTGCTCTAAACTCCGTCTGTACTCACCCAATAATTAATTCCTAAGACTTGGAGTCATATTTTGTCCTCTAGTTTCATATCCATTTGAAAGTTCTGCCAGAAAACGTGTGTTTAGTCAAATATCTCCACTTTTCCACGAGCTTCACACAGACAACTGTCTTGATGCGCTAGGGGGGCGCGATTTGAGTGACGGACCCATTTACTTGAGTGGGTCCGTCACTCAAGTCGCGCCCCCCTAGCGCATCCAGACAGTCGTCCGTGTGAAGCTCGTGGAAAAGTGGAGATATTTGACTAAACACACGTTTTCTGGCAGAACTTTCAAATGGATATGAAACTAGAGGACAAAATATGACTCCAAGTCTTAGGAATTAATTATTGGGTGAGTACAGACGGAGTTTAGAGCACTTTTACGGCCGCGCAGATCGTCACTACACAGCGCGCCGACGAGGGTTATCTATGACTGTGTATTTGAAATACTTGAAATGTATGTAAGATCACAGACATTCTAGGGCTAATATGTGCGGTAGTTTGTTTCTGTATAATACTGTTTAAACTTTCATGTATGTCATTGCTCAACAGATACAGGTGGAGACAGGGCCTGTTCTGTGTGTTGTATAACCTGAGAGGGAGGTTTTTGCCTGTGTGACACCACTGTGCATACACTTAAGAGCTATATGGTAAGGTATTCCTTTTATTGGTTTGCCTATTGTGATATTTTGTGGAGGGCATTAGTGCATTTTATTATATTGTGTTGATGTGATCTGATATCATGCCATGTGTATTTTGTATACTGACTAATGTGCTTTTTGTCATTATTGTAGATCTTATGAACAAGCGGCAGTTGTTGGACCGCTGTTCCTTTCCCTTTTGATTTATGTTTTCTTTATTTTAGTTTTGTACCAGTCTTTTCCCAGTATATTTGTTCCAACATTTTTTTAACCATTTCTATTGATGCAAATAAATTAAAGTACCAATTTGTAAACTTTTCTATAATAAAATACTTGCTATTTTTATAACCTACACTTTGTCTGCCTTACATTTATTTAGCGGGGTAACATTTTGGCGTAGTCTCGGCAGGACTTGGTACATAGAGTGTTTGAAGAGCAATATAGTGTGGGAGACTGTTTTAGTTTTTTTGTTTTGTGAAGGGGAAAGGGACAGCGGTCGAAGAGGACCACGCCTTGCTGAGGACGAGCTTGCCTGCTTGAACTGCCTCCAAACCATCATGTCACAGGAAGAGGAAATGGCGAGGCTCAGGGAGGAGCTAGAACAACTCAAAGTGGAAAATCAAAGACTCAAAGAACCATCTGGCCGAGGTAATGGGGCTCAGGCTGAGGGTAGCCAACGGAGGGAAGTAGTGTATATCCCTCGTGAACGCAAATGCCCATATTTTTCTGGTAGACCTGGCCCTGGGTCGTTGTCCATTGAAGACTGGTTGGAGGAGGTACAGTGCTGCACAAGGGGTCGCCATATGTCTGAAATCGACAAAGCACTTTTTATGTATGATCATTTGGAGGGGGAGGCAAGGTCAGAGATAAAGTTTAGGCCACATGGGGAACGAGAAGACCCTAGTGTAATTTCTGATGTGCTGACAGAACTGTATTCATGCTCAAATTCCTATGTTTCATTGCAACATCAATTCTTTGACCGTAGACAAAAAGAAAGTGAGTCATTACAAGAGTTTTCACTGGCACTATTATCTATCATGGACAAAATTAAAAAATCTAATTCTGCTGCTTTGCCCAATTTTAATCAGGTGTTACGGGACCAGTTTGGTGAAGGTGTACGCGACCATACACTCCGCAGGGAGCTGAAAAGGCTTGTGCGCCAGACCCCCGGGATGTCACTCCTTGACCTGAGGAAGGAGGCCATTCGTTGGGTTGAGGAGGGACAGCCTCAAAGGGAAAGGTACACTCGCCCTACACCTCACTCCCATGAAACACAGGCAATTGTTACCAGCGAGGCAGCTAATGCTAGTCAATCCGAGTATTCAGAACTTAAAGATATTGTAATGAAACAGCAGGAGCAGCTCGATATGCTGGTTAAAACTCTGGGGACACAGGGTGGGTACAACCGGGGGATGCAGAGGCCTAGACAGGCCAACCGGTACCAATGGTCTCAAGAGGGGCAGCCAATCTGTTTTCGGTGCAACCAGGCAGGACATATATCTCGCTATTGTAAGGGAAATAGCCAGGACAGGCAGGCTACAGTTGTTTCTGACACCAGGCTAGGCAGAGAGGAGACAGAGCATCAAAAAAACTAGAACCCCCCAGCGTGAAGAGCCACATGTTGGAGGTGGGGGAAATGGGCTTAAAGGACTCAGACCATTCTATGGTATTTAATCAGTTAGTTGGTTCTTGTCCTGTTGTATCAATGAAAATGTGTGATGTTGAAGTTCCTTGCTTACTTGATACAGGGTCAATGGTTTCCACTGTCACAGAAAGTTTTTTCAATGAGCACTTTTCTGCTTTTGGTGAGCAGAGTATTGGGGACTGCCATTGGCTTGGCCTTAAAGCAGCCAATGGTCTTGACATTCCTTATATTGGTTATTTGACGCTAACTGTAAATGTCTATGGAACACAGGTTCCAAACTGTGGAGTCCTAGTCATAAAAGATCCCCCCACTACCAGTGGCCAAGAGCAAAAAAGAGACATACCTGGAATTTTAGGTATGAATATCGTGAGAGATTTTTATTATACCTTGTTTCATCAACATGGTTTGGCACTGTTTAAGACACCCCAGGTTGAGTCAGCCCACCCAGCATGGAAACTGGCCCTACGTTATTGTGAAAAAACAGAAGCAGTGGTAAATTCTACAGAGGCTTATAAAGTAAGAGTTCAGGGCAGGACACCAGTGTATGTAGCTGCAGGCACACTAACTATGGTCCCTGTCACTTGCCCACAGCTCCCATCTTCCAATAAGGTTGAGTTCTTATTGGAGCCCCTTGGCCCAGAGGAAGGTACCCTCCCTGAAGGTCTGTTAGTTTCACCAGCTTTAGTTCAGGCAGAGAAAGGTCTTCTTTATGCTCCAGTTACTAATGTGGGTACTAGAGATGTGTGGATTACACCACGGAGACTAATTGGGTCCGTACAGGTAGCAAAAGCAACTCTTGGACATTCATGTCCTAAGGTGGAACTGTCCTTTGATGAATCCTCACATGAGTATATTGCCCAGATTTCCTCACAGGAGGTTTATGATGCGAGTGTTGATTTTCCCATGCCTAGTTTCACAAATCTGTCAGCAGGGGATGAAATCCAAGCCAAACAGCTACTATGTAGATATCAGTCAATTTTTTCTAAGGGGGAGGCTGACGTGGGGTGTACTAAACTCATTACGCATGAAATCCCATTATTAGACTCGGCCCCAGTCCGCCAGCCATATCGTAGGATCCCTCCAGCACAGTATGAAGCTGTGCGAGCCCACATTCAACAGTTGGTGGATAGTCAGGTTGCTAGGGAAAGTAGCAGCCCCTACTCATCACCGATAGTGGTGGTGCAGAAGAAGGATGGGAACATCCGATTGTGTGTTGACTATCGCCAACTCAATGCCAAAACCCATAAAGATGCGTACCCACTACCCAGAATTGATGAGTCCCTGGATGCTCTCGCAGGAGCCCGATGGTTCTCCACCTTGGACCTTGCCAGTGGCTATAATCAGGTTGAAATGGCCGAACAGGACCGGAAAAAAACTGCATTCTGTACTCCTTTTGGCCTGTTTGAATTTAATAGAATGCCCTTTGGACTATGCAATGCGCCAGCAACCTTTCAAAGACTAATGGAGCGACTGTTCGGAGATCAGCGCCACCAGTCTGTTCTATTATATTTGGATGATGTGATTGTCTTTTCCTCGACAGTTCAGCAGCACATGGAAAGACTTGAGATGGTCTTCCAACGCCTCCAGCAGCAAAATTTAAAAGTCAAACTGTCTAAATGTAATTTCTTTCAGAAACAGGTGCTATATTTGGGGCACATTGTGTCCAATCAGGGGGTTGCCACGGACCCAGAGAAGGTGACTGCTGTGCGGAACTGGAGGCGGCCTACACACCTGAGTGATTTGCGTTCATTCCTAGGTTTCACATCGTACTACAGAAAATTCGTGGAGGGCTACTCCAAACTGGCTGCTCCACTCCACTATTTGGTTGGCCAACTGTGTCCTCGAAAGGGTAAGACCCCAAACATCCCCCTGCTGTCTCGATGGGATGGGAAGTGCGAACAGGCATTCCAGTCACTACGTGAGAAGCTCTGTACGACACCGGTATTGGCATTTGCGGACTTTGCAAAAACCTTCATCCTTGAGGTGGATGCCAGCCACCTAGGACTGGGAGCCGTCTTGTCACAGGAGCATGAGGGTAAGCGCAGACCTGTTGCCTACGCAAGTCGCAGCTTGAAGAGAACGGAACGGAACATGGAAAATTACAGCTCCATGAAATTGGAGTTTTTAGCTCTCAAGTGGGCAGTCTGTGAGAAGTTCAGGGAGTACCTTTTAGGAAATGCTTTTATAGTGTACACAGATAATAATCCCCTCTGTCATTTACAGACTGCTAAGCTGGGAGCGATTGAGCAACGTTGGGCATCAGAGCTGGCTTCCTTCAACTTCACGCTCAAATACCGCCCCGGGCACTCCAACTCCAATGCAGATGCTTTGTCTCGACTACCTCTGGAGGAGGCTTCCCCTGGGATGGCGGTCCCCAGGCAGCTAGTGGCAAGTATTGGTGGACCAAAGGAGTTGGTGAAGGCCACGTGCAGTGAGATGACCACCCTTCCCTTCTGTACCCGACCAGACCTCGCCTCGTTACAGGCCTTAGACCCGGTTGTGGGCCCTGTCCTGAAGCTCTGGCGTAGAGGGCACCCGCCTGATGCAAGGGAGAAGGAGGGGCTAAGCAAAGACAGCAGGGAGCTGATCCGGAAGTGGGATCGGTTGTTGGAGAAGGAGGGATGTCTGTACCGCCTCACCTATTCATCAGATGGGAACAAGGAAGTCCACCAGCTGCTGCTGCCACAGAGTCTGCAGAAAGAGGTTTTCACCAGCCTCCATGATGCCCATGGCCACCAGGGGGTTGACCGTACCACTGACCTGGTGAGGAGTCGCTGTTTCTGGCCAGGTATGCTGAGAGATGTGGACAGATGGTGCAAAGAATGTCAGCGGTGCGTTTTGGCCAAGGCAGTGAGGCCAAAAGTGAAAACCTACATGGGCACGCTCCAAGCCTCCAGCCCTAATGAGATCCTGGCCATCGACTTCACAATGCTGGAGCCCGCAAGCGACGGGAGGGAGAATGTCCTGGTCCTGACTGATGTCTTCACCAAGTACACATTGGCCATCCCGACAAGAGATCAGCGTGCTAGCACTGTGGCTGATGTGCTGGTCCGAAATTGGTTCCATCTGCTGGGGGTGCCGAAACGTCTACATTCGGACCAGGGTAGAAATTTTGAAAGTAACGTCATCCAACAGTTATGTAAGCTCTATGATATCAAGAAAAGTCGCACCACTGCCTATCATCCACAGGGAAATGGCCAATGTGAGCGTTTCAATAGGACATTGCACGATCTGCTGCGCACGCTGCCCCCAGATAAGAAGAAGCGTTGGCCCCAATACCTCTCCCAGTTGACATATGCCTATAACACCACAGTACATCAGTCTACCGGGGTGAGTCCATACTTATTGCTGTTTGGTCGTCAACCACAGTTACCTGTTGATTTCTTGCTTGGCAGCAGTAGTGAAGAATCCAGTGGAGGCTCAGTGGAGGACTGGATCCAAGAGCATCAGCACAGCCTGAAGGAGGCATACGGGCAAGTGAGAGAGCGTCTGCAGGAGCGACTGGAGCGCAGAAACCTCAAACATGATGTAGGCATCCAGGACGTGGGGTTTCAGGAGGGTGAGCTAGTGTACCTAAAAAACCATCAGGTCAGAGGGCGAAATAAAATTCAGGATGCCTGGAACCCGTGTATGTACAGAGTTGTGAGATGTCCAGGGGGCCAGGGGACCGTTTATTCTGTTGTGCCTATTGACCAGAACAGCCCCGTTAAACAGGTACATCGGTCAGAGATGAGGGCTGTTGGTGCAGGAGCATTACCGGAGACCGTGGCCAGGATGTCAGATGCAGAAGAGGAAGACGATTTGTGTGAGTCTGTCAATTCAGAGTCAGAAAATGAATCCCTATGTGTCATGCTGGAAGACTATGATCATGATATCTATGACTCTGATCATGATGAGGACTATGATTATGATAATAATGACTCCCCCGCTTCAAGCTGGCTGTTTTCACCAGGTCTGGAGGAGCCGAGTTTCACCCTAGAGAGGGGCGAGCCTTACTGTAGGCGTACCACCCGTGCGACAGCAGGACAGCACCCAAATCTCCATCATATTCCCCAGTCCGCATGGCCGGAGCAGGCATCACAGACTGGGTAGAGTAGGGTGGCTGCTACTGTCCCTAGCAATTTGTTTAATCCCTGTCTTGTAGTGAATCGTCGGGGCGACGATTCATTCATGGGGGGGGTAGAATGTAGCCCCTAGAGGGTAGCAGTGAGTACAGAGTGACGTCTTGAGTGAGACTCCCATTTAAGAGGATTCTGAACAGGCAGTTAGCAGGTCAGTAAACTGTGGGTCCTCAACACTGCTGGTAGTGTGTTGAGAGGAGGAGGTTTGCATGCTGACCTGCTAACTCGGTAAGCCTGTTTGTTTGTTTGTTTGTTTTGTTTTGTATCCTCGCTTTTATTGTTCTTTTATTTCATATGTCTACAATGAAGAAATGTTTTTATGTTGTCAGGTCTGTTCCACTGCACTGTTGGCGTGCCGGTCCATTTGTTTGGGGCGTGGCTGCTTTTGGGTATATATATATATATATATATATATGGGCATTTAAGAGAAGAAATGTGAGTATATGTATGTGCAAAGGGGAACAAGGATTTATATATGTGCGGTAGTTTGTTTCTGTATAACACTGTTTAAACTTTCATGTATGTCATTGCTCAACATATACAGGTGGAGACAGGGCCTGTTCTGTGTGTTGTATAACCTGAGAGGGAGGTTTTTGCCTGTGTGACACCACTGTGCATACACTTAAGAGCTATATGGTAAGGTATTCCTTTTATTGGTTTGCCTATTGTGATATTTTGTGGAGGGCATTAGTGCATTTTATTATATTGTGTTGATGTGATCTGATATCATGCCATGTGTATTTTGTATACTGACTAATGTGCTTTTTGTCATTATTGTAGATCTTATGAACAAGCGGCAGTTGTTGGACCGCTGTTCCTTTCCCTTTTGATTTATGTTTTCTTTATTTTAGTTTTGTACCAGTCTTTTCCCAGTATATTTGTTCCAACATTTTTTTAACCATTTCTATTGATGCAAATAAATTAAAGTACCAATTTGTAAACTTTTCTATAATAAAATACTTGCTATTTTTATAACCTACACTTTGTCTGCCTTACATTTATTTAGCGGGGTAACAGTAATATTACAGAATCCCATACAGTTTAATGTAATGTTTTGGAAAATCATAAAAAAATCTAAAAACATAGTTATCACCCAACAACTATATATTAATGTGCCCCATGGTCTCTTGTACACCTGTGATGATTACCAATATGTTTTAAGGTAGCAATTATTAATAATAAAATATTGAAATATTACAGAATCCCCATCCATTTCAATGTAATTTTTCAAAAGATCATAAAAAATTCAAAAAACATAGTTATCACCCAACAACTATATATTAATGTGCCCCATGGTCTCTTGTAAAGCTGTGAGGATTATCAATATGTTTTACAGCAGCAATTATTTATAATAAATTATTGGCAAGGTAGGCTAAATACACAACCCAAACCTCTACCAAAGTGGTCTTGCCCTTTAAATACAATTTAAAATACTTGTTTTCATTGAGGTCCTTAGTATTCAATTCATAGTCGTCAAATGGTTTTCATTTAGTCTGTAACTCTGAGACACTCTGCTCTGAGACTGCTCCGCTCTGAGACGCTCCGCTCTGAGACGCTCTTCTCTGAGACGCTCTGCTCTGACACTGCTCCGCTCTGAGACGCTCCGCTCTGAGACTGCTCCGCTCTGAGACGCTCCGCTCTGAGACTGCTCTGCTCTGAGACGCTCTGCTCTGAGACTGCTCTTCTCTGAGACGCTCTGCTCTGAGACGCCTCTGCTCTGAGACGCTCTGCTCTGAGACGCTCTGCTCTGAGACTGCTCTGCTCTGAGACGCTCTGCTCTGAGACGCTCTGCTCTGAGACTGCTCTGCTCTGAGACGCTCTGCTCTGAGACTGCTCTGCTCTGAGACGCTCTGCTCTGAGACTGCTCTGCTCAGAGACGCTGAGACACTCTGCTCTGCTCCGCTCCGCTCTGAGACGCTCTGCTCCGCTCCGCTCTGAGACGCTCCGATCTTCTCCGCTCTGAGACGCTCCGCTCTGAGACGCTCCGCTCCGCTCTGAGACGCTCTGCTCTGAGACGCTCTGCTCCGCTCCGCTCTGAGACGCTCTGCTCTGAGACGCTCTGCTCCGCTCCGCTCTGAGACGCTCCGCTCTGAGACGCTCTGCTCCGCTCCGCTCTGAGACGCTCTGCTCCGCTCCGCTCTGAGACGCTCCGCTCTGAGACTGCTCCGCTCTGAGACGCTCTGCTCCGCTCCGCTCTGAGACGCTCCACTCTGAGACTGCTCCGCTCTGAGACGCTCTGCTCCGCTCCGCTCTGAGACGCTCCGCTCTGAGACTGCTCCGCTCTGAGACGCTCTGCTCCGCTCCGCTCTGAGACGCTCTGCTCCGCTCCGCTCTGAGACGCTCTGCTCCGCTCCGCTCTGCTCCGCTCCGCTCTGAGACGCTCCGCTCTGAGACGCTCTGCTCCGCTCCGCTCTGAGACGCTCTGCTGAGACTGCTCTGCTCTGAGACGCTCTGCTCTGAGACTGCTCTTCTCTGAGACGCTCTGCTCTGAGACGCCTCTGCTCTGAGACGCTCTGCTCTGAGACGCTCTGCTCTGAGACGCTCTGCTCTGAGACTGCTCTGCTCTGAGACGCTCTGCTCTGAGACGCTCTGCTCTGAGACTGCTCTGCTCTGAGACGCTCTGCTCTGAGACTGCTCTGCTCAGAGACGCTGAGACACTCTGCTCTGCTCCGCTCCGCTCTGAGACGCTCTGCTCCGCTCCGCTCTGAGACGCTCCGATCTTCTCCGCTCTGAGACGCTCCGCTCCGCTCTGAGACGCTCTGCTCTGAGACGCTCTGCTCCGCTCCGCTCTGAGACGCTCTGCTCCGCTCCGCTCTGAGACGCTCTGCTCTGAGACGCTCTGCTCCGCTCCGCTCTGAGACGCTCCGTTCTGAGACGCTCTGCTCCGCTCCGCTCTGAGACGCTCTGCTCCGCTCCGCTCTGCTCCGCTCCGCTCCACTCTGAGACGCTCCGCTCTGAGACGCTCCGCTCTGAGACTGCTCCGCTCTGAGACGCTCTGCTCCGCTCCGCTCTGAGACGCTCCGCTCTGAGACTGCTCCGCTCTGAGACGCTCTGCTCCGCTCCGCTCTGAGACGCTCCGCTCTGAGACTGCTCCGCTCTGAGACGCTCTGCTCCGCTCCGCTCTGAGACGCTCTGCTCCGCTCCGCTCTGAGACGCTCTGCTCCGCTCCGCTCTGAGACGCTCTGCTCCGCTCCGCTCTGCTCCGCTCCGCTCTGAGACGCTCCGCTCTGAGACGCTCTGCTCCGCTCCGCTCTGAGACGCTCTGCTCTGAGACGCTCTGCTCCGCTCCGCTCTGAGACGCTCTGCTCTGAGACGCTCTGCTCCGCTCTGCTCCGCTCCGCTCTGAGATGCTCCGCTCTGCTCTGAGACGCTCTGAGACGCTCTGCTCCGCTCCGCAGTGAGACGCTCCGCTCTGAGACGCTCCGCTCTGAGACGCTCTGCTCCGCTCCGCTCTGAGACGCTCTGCTCTGAGACGCTCTGCTCCGCTCCGCTCTGAGACGCTCCGATCTTCTCCGCTCTGAGACGCTCCGCTCTGAGACGCTCTGCTCTGAGACGCTCCGCTCTGAGACGATCTGCTCCGCTCCGCTCTGAGACGCTCTGCTCCGCTCCGCTCTGAGACGCTCCGCTCTGAGACGCTCTGCTCCGCTCTGAGACGCTCTGCTCCGCTCCACTCTGAGACGCTCTGCTCTGAGACGCTCTTCTCTGAGACGCTCTGCTCCGCTCCGCTCTGAGACGCTCCGATCTTCTCCGCTCTGAGACGCTCTGCTCTGAGACGCTCTGCTCTGAGACGCTCTGCTCCGCTCCGCTCTGAGACGCTCCGATCTTCTCCGCTCTGAGACGCTCCGCTCTGAGACGCTCTGCTCTGAGACGCTCCGCTCTGAGACGCTCTGCTCCGCTCCGCTCTGAGACGCTCTGCTCTGAGACGCTCCGCTCTGAGACGCTCTGCTCCGCTCCGCTCCGCTCCGCTCTGAGACGCTCCGCTCTGAGACGCTCTGCTCCGCTCCGCTCTGAGACGCTCCGCTCTGAGACGCTCTGCTCTGAGACGCTCTGCTCCGCTCCGCTCTGAGACGCTCTGAGACGCTCCGCTCTGAGATGCTCTGCTCAGAGACGCTCTGCTCCGCTCCGCTCTGAGATGCTCCGCTCTGAGACGCTCTGAGACGCTCTGCTCCGCTCCGCTCTGAGACGCTCCACTCTGAGACGCTCTGCTCCGCTCTGCTCTGAGACGCTCTGCTCTGAGACGCTCTGCTCTGAGACGCTCTGCTCAGCTCCGCTCTGAGACGCTCTGCTCTGAGACGCTCTGCTCTGAGACGCTCTGCTCCGCTCCGCTCTGAGACGCTCTGCTCCGCTCCGCTCTGAGACGCTCTGAGACGCTCTGCTCCGCTCCGCTCCGCTCTGAGACGCTCCGCTCTGAGACGCTCCGCTCTGAGACTGCTCCGCTCTGAGACGCTCTGCTCCGCTCTGAGACGCTCTGCTCCGCTCCGCTCTGAGACGCTCCGCTCTGAGACGCTCTGCTCCGCTCCGCTCTGAGACGCTCTGAGACGCTCCGCTCTGAGACGCTCCGCTCTGAGACGCTCTGCTCCGCTCTGAGACGCTCTGCTCTGCTCCGCTCCGCTCTGAGACGCTCTGCTCCGCTCCGCTCTGAGACGCTCCGATCTTCTCCGCTCTGAGACTGCTCCGCTCTGAGACGCTCTGCTCTGAGACGCTCTGCTCTGAGACGCTCTGCTCCGCTCCGCTCTGAGACGCTCTGCTCTGAGACGCTCCGCTCCGCTCTGCTCTGAGACGCTCTGCTCTGAGACGCTCTGCTCCGCTCTGAGACGCTCTGCTCCGCTCCGCTCTGAGACGCTCCGCTCTGAGACGCTCTGCTCCGCTCCGCTCTGAGACGCTCCGCTCTGAGACGCTCTGCTCCGCTCCGCTCTGAGATGCTCCGCTCTGAGACGCTCTGCTCCGCTCCGCTCTGAGACGCTCCGCTCCGCTCTGAGACGCTCCACTCTGAGACGCTCTGCTCCGCTCTGCTCTGAGACGCTCTGCTCCGCTCCGCTCTGAGACGCTCTGAGACGCTCTGCTCTGAGACGCTCTGCTCCGCTCAGCTCTGAGACGCTCCGATCTTCTCCGCTCTGAGACGCTCCGCTCTGAGACGCTCTGCTCTGAGACGCTCTGCTCTGAGACGCTCCGCTCTGAGACGCTCTGCTCCGCTCCGCTCTGAGACGCTCTGCTCCGCTCCACTCTGAGACGCTCTGCTCCGCTCCGCTCTGAGACGCTCTGCTCCGCTCCGCTCCGCTCCGCTCCGCTCTGAGACGCTCTGCTCTGAGACGCTCTGCTCCGCTCCGCTCTGAGACGCTCCGCTCTGAGACGCTCTGCTCTGAGACGCTCTGCTCATAGACGCTCTGCTCCGCTCCGCTCTGAGACGCTCTGCTCCGCTCCGCTCTGAGACGCTCTGCTCCGCTCTGAGACGCTCCGCTCTGAGACGCTCTGCTCTGAGACGCTTTGCTCCGCTCCGCTCTGAGACGCTCCGCTCTGAGACTGCTCCGCTCTGAGACGCTCTGCTCCGCTCCGCTCTGCACCGCTCCGCTCTGAGACGCTCCGCTCTGAGACGCTCTGCTTCGCTCCGCTCTGAGACGCTCCGCTCTGAGATGCTCTGCTCCGCTCCGCTCTGAGATGCTCCGCTCTGAGACGCTCTGCTCCGCTCCGCTCTGAGAAGCTCTGCTCCGCTCCACTCTGAGACGCTCCACTCTGAGACGCTCTGCTCCGCTCTGCTCTGAGACGCTCTGCTCTGAGACGCTCTGAGACGCTCCGCTCTGAGACGCTCCGCTCTGAGACGCTCTGCTCCGCTCCGCTCTGAGATGCTCTGAGACGCTCTGAGACGCTCTGCTCCGCTCCGCTCCGCTCCGCTCCGCTCTGAGACGCTCCGCTCTGAGACGCTCCGCTCTGAGACGCTCTGCTCCGCTCTGAGACGCTCTGAGACGCTCCGCTCTGAGACGCTCTGCTCCGCTCCGCTCTGAGACGCTCTGCTCCGCTCCGCTCTGAGACGCTCTGAGACGCTCCGCTCTGAGACGCTCCGCTCTGAGACGCTCCGCTCTGAGACGCTCTGCTCCGCTCCGCTCTGAGACGCTCGACACACGACACGCACGCTCCAAAGACACACCACACGCACGCTACAAAGACACACGACACGCACGCTCCAAAGACACACCACACGCACGCTCCAAAGACACACCACACGCACGCTCCAAAGACACACCACACGCACGCTCCAAAGACACACCACACGCACGCTACAAAGACACACCACACGCACGCTCCAAAGACACACCACACGCACGCTCCAAAGACACACCACACGCACGCTCCAAAGACACACCACACGCACGCTCCAAAGACACACCACGCGCACGCTCCAAAGACACACCACACGCACGCTCCAAAGACACACCACACGCACGCTCCAAAGACACACCACACGCACGCTCCAAAGACACACCACACGCACGCTCCAAAGACACACCACACGCACGCTCCAAAGACACACCACACGCACGCTACAAAGACACACCACACGCACGCTCCAAAGACACACCACACGCACGCTACAAAGACACACCACACGCACGCTACAAAGACACACCACACGCACGCTACAAAGACACACCACACGCACGCTACAAAGACACACGACACGCACGCTACAAAGACACACGACACGCACGCTACAAAGACACACCACACGCACGCTACAAAGACACACGACACGCACGATGTTGATTTAACTCTGAGAGCGTACGAATGGAACCAAATGGACCCGTTAGGGTCCATTTTGTTCCATTTGTACACTCTCAGAGTTACGGACCCATAAGGGTCCATTTGGCTCCTAAATATCTATCATTTTGCTGGGGACCCCCTGGAACTCCCTCAAGGACCCCCGGGGGTCCCCGGACCCCACTTTGAGAACCACTGGTCTATTTGAACCTTTGTTTGAGAAAATGGTGCATAAAGCACGGTGGTTATTATTATTAGTAGTAGTAGTACAGTAGTAAATACAGAAATAGATGGTAGTTTATCAAGGTTGCACATGGCATACAGTACAGTGCTTTTTGCTGTGATGTCATTCATTCTATTGTTTTTTAATTGTTATTTAAATCTGATTGGCTCTTAGTATAGTCATGTCAAAAGCAGTGGATAGCAGAGCTCCTGTACTGCCGAATGACGATATGCAAGCTCTTGTGAGCTTACAGATCAGCTATTTTTGTTGCACAATACCCAGTGTACAAATTATATAAATTATGCATATAGGACTAGAGCCATTTTTTAACCCATTAAGACATTTTTTGATTTGAGCTAAAAAGCATTATTTTACACTTTGCCTATTCAAAAATAGCAGCTTGTAGATCTGCTATTTTTAAAAATCGTGAAAATGTGTGCAAATCTTTGAATATATATTTTCTTTTAAAGCGAACATTTTTTTACTCAAAGCTTTGCTTCTGGGGGTCCCTGGAACGAAATATTTTCAGATGGGCGTCGGCGGCCAAATACATATACTTTTGGGGGTCCTTGACATGAAAAAGTTTGAGCACCACTGATATAGAAACGTTTTTCAGAAAACTGTTGGCTTTTAGAGGGCATTTGTAGAATCGGCTTCAGGTCTTAATGGGTTAATGTTTGCCTAGGCTAATAACGACGTGTCCAAAACACAGACACCAGGGTTAATGTGGTTATACACATGAATGATGAAGTGTTCAGAGAACCCATGGTTATTATTCCATTATGCCACATCAGAGGTGAGGTAACGCTTTTTCACAAGGCGATCGGTTTGGCACAGAGGCACTGGTAGACACACAGTGAATTCAATACAAAAATGATCAGACAGTGCAACATTCATAACTGATAAAATATTAACATTAAGCCCCTTTGAGATAACCAGGTCTAGTGTGTGTCCCCGGTCGTGGGTTGGGCCACTCACGTGTTGAGTGAAACCCAGATCAGTCAGTAGAAAAATAAAATCTTTTGCGCTTTTGTCAGATTCATTGTCTATGTGTAAATTAAAGTCACCATTTATTATTATCTTATCATAATTTGTATTTATGATAGATAAAAGTATTGAGAATTCTTCTGAAAAAACAGTTATTGGGCATTTCTTTGGTGGTCTATATATAGTTATTGCTAAAACAGGAGACTGGCAGCTTAAAATGGAAGCATGGTATTCAAAAGAGTTAAAATCATCAAAAAATATATTTCTACTGTCTAAAACATCTTTGATTATGGAGGCTGTCCCCCCACCCCTTTTCTTTCCCTGTCTGATAGAGTGGCTAAAGTCATAATTCATCGGGGATACTTCAATAAGAGCAGCAGATGCGTCAGCTTTTAACCAGGTTTCTGTTAAAAATAAACAGTCAAGTTTTCGTTTTGAGATTAGATCATTGACTAAAAAAGTTTTTTGTCGGTTAAGGGACCTGATGTTTAGAAGAGCCATTTGTATGTCCTGCAGTTTGCATGGTAGAGAAACATGCTGAGTAGGGGATGACAGGGTGACTGTTATTAAGTTGGAGGGAGTTAAAACATTTATTACAGTAGGGGTGCTTGATCTTCTTGGTCGTCTATTTTTGGTTATAACTGGGATGTGAAAAGTGTCTGTGTGTCTGTAAGGCAACGCGCGTCTATGAGGTCCGAGTCCGCGGGAAGCATTTTCGGTGATCAAGGTGGAACCTAGTAGATAGGGACTGGGACCTGTAGGAGGACATCATTTGTTGACGGACCGGAAACCAGGACCATCGTTTCCGGTCCAATCGTTTCCGTTTCCGCTTTCGGGAGATTGTTGTTTTCCGGGCTGGTTTGTTTTGGTAGCTGAACGGAGGTTTACTATTTCGTAGGCTAAATGATCAGAGAGCAACTTAGCTCCGGGTTTGTGTGGGTGGAGACCATCTCGGGCATATAGATGTCCCCGTTCCCAAAAAAACGTTAAAGTTGTCAATAAAAACCACACCGAGGACTTTACAGGCAGAGGACAGCCAGGTGTTTAGGCTGAGAAGCCTACTGAAGCGCTCGACTCCTCTGCGGAATGTGGGGATAGGACCGGAGATGTATGTTTTGCATTGGAGTGATGAGAGGATATCTAACAGGTGTGCAAAATCACCTTTCAATAGTTGTGAGGCCCGCTTGGAAACATCGTTTGTCCCGATGTGGAGAATAATACGCTCTATTTTGGGATGTGACTTAATAATTTCTGGGATTTTATCTGCGATGTCCAGCACTTCGGCACCGGGGAAACACAGTGTACGAGCCTGGCTGATTGCCACATTTCTCACAATGGAATCTCCAATAATCAGAGTTTTCGGAGTTGTGGACTGATTTGGGAAAGTGACTGTGTCGTTTGCAGCTGCTACCGACCCGGGCTGTTTTCCCTGGGTCTGCAAGGGACCTGGACGAGGGCCCTTTGTGGTAACGGTTTCACCTGTTGCTACCTGGCGTTTTTGGGTCGCTTTTGGCTGCATGGTGGCCTCTTGGGCAGGCGGTGATGTTGGACCAGTATGGCCTCCCTCCCGATGAATGATTCGGGGTCGGGGCCGGGGGGAAACCGTCTCCGTCTCCGTCGCTATCCTTGTGCGCCGAGCCGCTGACCGGGGAGCCGGCATGGGATATTCCTGCAGATCCAGGGCGTTGAACCTGTTTTCCAGCTGGATCCCCTGGGGGTTTTGATGGTGGTGGTCTGGTTTTCTGGCACGGTTTCCCCTGCCAACAACAGCAGACCAGCTTTCCGCAAGCTTATGCCGAGGAGTGGAGGTGGCATGAAGTTTGGGTCTAGCTCCATGGGTGAGCCAGGAAGCCCCAGGCTGTTCAGGGGTAGCCTCCGGAGCCCCGTTTGTGTGGGGGAGACCGAGGTTAGCTCCCAGGGCTCCGTTTGTGATGGACTGAGACCATGGAATGGTGGTGTCGTTATCCGCTGGAAGAGGACCCATAGAGCTCAGAGGCTGATAACACAGCGATTCTTTTTGCCTGGGTTGTAGCGACAGCCGAAAACTCCATGACAAGTTTGTCTTTATGACTCAGCTCGGACTTCAGTCGAGAGATGCTGTCTTTCAGCTTCAAAAAGGTAAGGTTGCAGGACTCACACACAGCTGCCATGTTGTTTTTGGTCCAGTTTCAATGTGAATGTAAAAGTTAGCGTCTTGGCTAAAGACAAACCACAGCTAACTAGCCACTAGGCTGGCGTCTAGGCTAAGAGCGAGCCAAAGCCAGCCAGTAGGCAGCACACAGTTCTTAAAATAATAAAATAAAATAAACGATTGTACCGATCACTGAGATCACAAGGGTGATGCAGAGAAGTGGGTCACCGGGTTAGGATCCAGGAGTTTTGTATCAATTTGTTGGCTAAAAACTGTTTAAAAAGTTTACTAAAAGTCACTGTGTGACGGAGCGTTCCGCTGCTGCTGCCCTTTGGAGCGTGCGTGTGGTGTGTCTTTGTAGCGTGCGTGTGGTGTGTCTTTGGAGCGTGCGTGTGGTGTGTCTTTGGAGCGTGCGTGTGGTGTGTCTTTGGAGCGTGCGTGTCGTGTGTCTTTGTAGCGTGCGTGTGGTGTGTCTTTGGAGCGTGCGTGTGGTGTGTCTTTGTAGCGTGCGTGTGGTGTGTCTTTGGAGCGTGCGTGTGGTGTGTCTTTGGAGCGTGCGTGTGGTGTGTCTTTGGAGCGTGCGTGTGGTGTGTCTTCGTAGCGTGCGTGTGGTGTGTCTTTGGAGCGTGCGTGTGGTGTGTCTTTGGAGCGTGCGTGTGGTGTGTCTTTGGAGCGTGCGTGTGGTGTGTCTTTGGAGCGTGCGTGTGGTGTGTCTTCGTAGCGTGCGTGTGGTGTGTCTTTGGAGCGTGCGTGTGGTGTGTCTTTGGAGCGTGCGTGTGGTGTGTCTTTGGAGCGTGCGTGTTGTGTGTCTTATGAGCGTGCGTGTGGTGTGTCTTTGGAGCGTGCGTGTGGTGTGTCTTTGGAGCGTGCGTGTGGTGTGTCTTTGGAGCGTGCGTGTGGTGTGTCTTTGGAGCGTGCGTGTGGTGTGTCTTTGTAGCGTGCGTGTGGTGTGTCTTTGTAGCGTGCGTGTGGTGTGTCTTTGGAGCGTGCGTGTGGTGTGTCTTTGGAGCGTGCGTGTGGTGTGTCTTTGGAGCGTGCGTGTGGTGTGTCTTTGGAGCGTGCGTGTGGTGTGTCTTTGTAGCGTGCGTGTGGTGTGTCTTTGGAGCGTGCGTGTGGTGTGTCTTTGGAGCGTGCGTGTGGTGTGTCTTTGGAGCGTGCGTGTCGTGTGTCTTTGTAGCGTGCGTGTGGTGTGTCTTTGGAGCGTGCGTGTGGTGTGTCTTTGGAGCGTGCGTGTGGTGTGTCTTTGGAGCGTGCGTGTGGTGTGTCTTTGGAGCGTGCGTGTGGTGTGTCTTTGGAGCGTGCGTGTGGTGTGTCTTTGGAGCGTGCGTGTGGTGTGTCTTTGGAGCGTGCGTGTCGTGTGTCTTTGTAGCGTGCATGTGGTGTGTCTTTGGAGCGTGCGTGTGGTGTGTCTTTGTAGCGTGCGTGTGGTGTGTCTTTGGAGCGTGCGTGTGGTGTGTCTTTGGAGCGTGCGTGTGGTGTGTCTTTGGAGCGTGCGTGTGGTGTGTCTTTGGAGCGTGCGTGTGGTGTGTCTTTGGAGCGTGCGTGTGGTGTGTCTTTGGAGCGTGCGTGTGGTGTGTCTTTGTAGCGTGCGTGTGGTGTGTCTTTGGAGCGTGCGTGTGGTGTGTCTTTGGAGCGTGCGTGTGGTGTGTCTTTGGAGCGTGCGTGTGGTGTGTCTTTGGTGCGTGCGTGTGGTGTGTCTTTGGAGCGTGCGTGTGGTGTGTCTTTGGAGCGTGCGTGTGGTGTGTCTTCGTAGCGTGCGTGTGGTGTGTCTTTGGAGCGTGCGTGTGGTGTGTCTTTGTAGCGTGCGTGTGGTGTGTCTTTGTAGCGTGCGTGTGGTGTGTCTTTGGAGCGTGCGTGTGGTGTGTCTTTGGAGCGTGCGTGTGGTGTGTCTTTGGAGCGTGCGTGTGGTGTGTCTTTGGAGCGTGCTTGTGGTGTGTCTTTGGAGCGTGCGTGTGGTGTGTCTTTGTAGCGTGCGTGTGGTGTGTCTTTGGAGCGTGCGTGTGGTGTGTCTTTGGAGCGTGCGTGTGGTGTGTCTTTGGAGCGTGCGTGTGGTGTGTCTTTGTAGCGTGCGTGTGGTGTGTCTTTGTAGCGTGCGTGTGGTGTGTCTTTGGAGCGTGCGTGTGGTGTGTCTTTGGAGCGTGCGTGTGGTGTGTCTTTGCAGCGAGCGTGTGGTGTGTCTTTGTAGCATGCGTGTGGTGTGTCTTTGGAGCGTGCGTGTGTTGTGTCTTTGGAGCGTGCGTGTGGTGTGTCTTTGGAGCGTGCGTGTGGTGTGTCTTTGTAGCGTGCGTGTGGTGTGTCTTTGTAGCGTGCGTGTGGTGTGTCTTTGGAGCGTGCGTGTGGTGTGTCTTTGGAGCGTGTGTGTGGTGTGTCTTTGGAGCGTGCGTGTGGTGTCTTTGTAGTGTGCGTGTGGTGTGTCTTTGGAGCGTGCGTGTGCTGTGTCTTTGTAGCGTGCGTGTCGTGTGTCTTTGTAGCGTGCGTGTCGTGCGTCTTTGTAGCGTGCGTGTGGTGTGTCTTTGGAGCGTGCGTGTGGTGTGTCTTTGTAGCGTGCGTGTGGTGTGTCTTTGGAGCGTGCGTGTGTCTTTGGAGCGTGCGTGTGGTGTGTCTTTGGAGCGTGCGTGTGGTGTGTCTTTGGAGCGTGCGTGTGGTGTGTCTTTGGAGCGTGCGTGTGGTGTGTCTTTGGAGCGTACGTGTGGTGTGTTTTCATAGCGTGCGTATGGTGTGTCTTTGGAGCGTGCGTGTGGTGTGTCTTTGTAGCGTGCGTGTGGTGTGTCTTTGGAGCGTGCGTGTGGTGTGTCTTTGTAGCGTGCGTGTGGTGTGTCTTTGGAGCGTGCGTGTGGTGTGTCTTTGGAGCGTGCGTGTGGTGTGTCTTTGGAGCGTGCGTGTAGTGTGTCTTTGGAGCGTGCGTGTGGTGTGTCTTTGGAGCGTGCGTGTGGTTTGTCTTTGTAGCGTGCGTGTGGTGTGTCTTTGGAGCGTGCGTGTGGTGTGTCTTTGGAGCGTGCGTGTGGTGTGTCTTTGGAGCGTGCGTGTGGTGTGTCTTTGGAGCGTGCGTGTGGTGTGTCTTTGTAGCGTGCGTGTGGTGTGTCTTTGGAGCGTGCGTGTGGTGTGTCTTTGGAGCGTGCGTGTGGTGTGTCTTTGCAGCGTGCGTGTGGTGTGTCTTTGTAGCGTGCGTGTGGTGTGTCTTTGGAGCGTGCGTGTGGTGTGTCTTTGGAGCGTGCGTGTGGTGTGTCTTTGGAGCGTGCGTGTGGTGTGTCTTTGTAGCGTGCGTGTGGTGTGTCTTTGTAGCGTGCGTGTGGTGTGTCTTTGGAGCGTGCGTGTGGTGTGTCTTTGGAGCGTGCGTGTGGTGTGTCTTTGGAGCGTGCGTGTGGTGTCTTTGTAGTGTGCGTGTGGTGTGTCTTTGGAGCGTGCGTGTGCTGTGTCTTTGTAGCGTGCGTGTCGTGTGTCTTTGTAGCGTGCGTGTCGTGCGTCTTTGTAGCGTGCGTGTGGTGTGTCTTTGGAGCGTGCGTGTGGTGTGTCTTTGTAGCGTGCGTGTGGTGTGTCTTTGGAGCGTGCGTGTGGTGTGTCTTTGGAGCGTGCGTGTGGTGTGTCTTTGGAGCGTGCGTGTGGTGTGTCTTTGGAGCGTGCGTGTGGTGTGTCTTTGGAGCGTGCGTGTGGTGTGTCTTTGGAGCGTGCGTGTGGTGTGTTTTCATAGCGTGCGTATGGTGTGTCTTTGGAGCGTGCGTGTGGTGTGTCTTTGTAGCGTGCGTGTGGTGTGTCTTTGGAGCGTGCGTGTGGTGTGTCTTTGTAGCGTGCGTGTGGTGTGTCTTTGGAGCGTGCGTGTGGTGTGTCTTTGGAGCGTGCGTGTGGTGTGTCTTTGGAGCGTGCGTGTGGTGTGTCTTTGGAGCGTGCGTGTGGTGTGTCTTTGGAGCGTGCGTGTGGTGTGTCTTCGTAGCGTGCGTGTGGTGTGTCTTCGTAGCGTGCGTGTGGTGTGTCTTCGTAGCGTGCGTGTGGTTTGTCTTTGGAGCGTGCGTGTGGTGTGTCTTTGGAGCGTGCGTGTAGTGTGTCTTTGGAGCGTGCGTGTGGTGTGTCTTTGGAGCGTGCGTGTGGTGTGTCTTTGGAGCGTGCGTGTGGTGTGTCTTCGTAGCGTGCGTGTGGTGTGTCTTTGGAGCGTGCGTGTGGTGTGTCTTTGTAGCGTGCGTGTGGTGTGTCTTTGTAGCGTGCGTGTGGTGTGTCTTTGTAGCGTGCGTGTGGTGTGTCTTTGGAGCGTGCGTGTGGTGTGTCTTTGGAGCGTGCGTGTGTTGTGTCTTTGGAGCGTGCGTGTGTTGTGTGTTTGGAGCGTGCGTGTGGTGTGTCTTTGGAGCGTGCGTGTCGTGTGTCTTTGTAGCGTGCGTGTGGTGTGTCTTTGGAGCGTGCGTGTCGTGTGTCTTTGTTGCGTGCGTGTGGTGTGTCTTTGGAGCGTGCGTGTGGTGTGTCTTTGTAGCGTGCGTGTCGTGTGTCTTTGTAGCGTGCGTGTCGTGTGTCTTTGGAGCGTGCGTGTGGTGTGTCTTTGGAGCGTGCGTGTGGTGTGTCTTTGGAGCGTGCGTGTGGTGTGTCTTTGGAGCGTGCGTGTGGTGTGTCTTTGCAGCGTGCGTGTGGTGTGTCTTTGGAGCGTGCGTGTGGTGTGTCTTTGGAGCGTGCGTGTGGTGTGTCTTTGGAGCGTGCGTGTGGTGTGTCTTTGGAGCGTGCGTGTGGTGTGTCTTCGTAGCGTGCGTGTGGTGTGTCTTTGGAGCGTGCGTGTGGTGTGTCTTTGTAGCGTGCGTGTGGTGTGTCTTTGGAGCGTGCGTGTGGTGTGTCTTTGGAGCGTGCGTGTGGTGTGTCTTTGGAGCGTGCGTGTGGTGTGTCTTTGGAGCGTGCGTGTGGTGTGTCTTTGGAGCGTGCGTGTGATGTGTCTTTGGAGCGTGCGTGTGGTGTGTCTTCGTAGCGTGCGTGTGGTGTGTCTTCGTAGCGTGCGTGTGGTGTGTCTTCGTAGCGTGCGTGTGGTGTGTCTTTGGAGCGTGCGTGTGGTGTGTCTTTGGAGCGTGCGTGTAGTGTGTCTTTGGAGCGTGCGTGTGGTGTGTCTTTGGAGCGTGCGTGTGGTGTGTCTTTGGAGCGTGCGTGTGGTGTGTCTTCGTAGCGTGCGTGTGGTGTGTCTTTGTAGCGTGCGTGTGGTGTGTCTTTGTAGCGTGCGTGTGGTGTGTCTTTGTAGCGTGCGTGTGGTGTGTCTTTGTAGCGTGCGTGTGGTGTGTCTTTGGAGCGTGCGTGTGGTGTGTCTTTGGAGCGTGCGTGTGGTGTGTCTTAGTAGCGTGCGTGTGGTGTGTCTTTGTAGCGTGCGTGTGGTGTGTCTTTGGAGCGTGCGTGTGGTGTGTCTTTGTAGCGTGCGTGTGGTGTGTCTTTGGAGCGTGCGTGTGGTGTGTCTTTGGAGCATGCGTGTGGTGTGTCTTTGGAGCGTGCGTGTGGTGTGTCTTTGGAGTGTGCGTGTGGTGTGTCTTCGTAGCGTGCGTGTGGTGTGTCTTTGGAGCGTGCGTGTGGTGTGTCTTTGTAGCGTGCGTGTGGTGTGTCTTTGGAGCGTGCGTGTGGTGTGTCTTTGGAGCGTGCGTGTGGTGTGTCTTTGGAGCGTGCGTGTGGTGTGTCTTTGGAGCGTGCGTGTGGTGTGTCTTTGGAGCGTGCGTGTGGTGTGTCTTTGGAGCGTGCGTGTGGTGTGTCTTCGTAGCGTGCGTGTGGTGTGTCTTCGTAGCGTGCGTGTGGTGTGTCTTCGTAGCGTGCGTGTGGTGTGTCTTTGGAGCGTGCGTGTGGTGTGTCTTTGGGGCGTGCGTGTGGTGTGTCTTTGGAGCGTGCGTGTGGTGTGTCTTTGGAGCGTGCGTGTGGTGTGTCTTTGGAGCGTGCGTGTGGTGTGTCTTCGTAGCGTGCGTGTGGTGTGTCTTTGGAGCGTGCGTGTGGTGTGTCTTTGTAGCGTGCGTGTGGTGTGTCTTTGTAGCGTGCGTGTGGTGTGTCTTTGTAGCGTGCTTGTGGTGTGTCTTTGGAGCGTGCGTGTGGTGTGTCTTTGGAGCGTGCGTGTGTTGTGTCTTTGGAGCGTGCGTATGGTGTGTCTTTGGAGCGTTCGTGTGGTGTGTCTTTGGAGCGTGCGTGTGGTGTGTCTTTGGAGCGTGCGTGTGGTGTGTCTTTGGAGCGTGCGTGTGGTGTGTCTTTGGAGCGTGCATGTGGTGTGTCTTTGGAGCGTGCGTGTGGTGTGTCTTTGGAGCGTGCGTGTGGTGTGTCTTTGGAGCGTGCGTGTGGTGTGTCTTTGGAGCGTGCGTTTGGTGTGTCTTTGGAGCGTGCGTGTGGTGTCTTTGGAGCGTGCGTGTGGTGTGTCTTTGGAGCGTGCGTGGGGTGGGTATTTGGGGCGTGCGTGGGGTGGGTATTTGGAGCGTGCGTGGGGTGGGTATTTGGGGCGTGCGTGGGGTGGGTATTTGGGGCGTGCGTGGGGTGGGTATTTGGGGCGTGCGTGGGGTGGGTATTTGGGGCGTGCGTGGGGTGGGTATTTGGGGCGTGCGTGGGGTGGGTATTTGGGGCGTGCGTGCGTGGGGTGGGTATTTGGGGCGTGCGTGGGGTGGGTATTTGGGGCGTGCGTGGGGTGGGTATTTGGGGCGTGCGTGGGGTGGGTATTTGGGGCGTGCGTGCGTGGGGTGGGTATTTGGGGCGTGCGTGGGGTGGGTATTTGGGGCGTGCGTGGGGTGGGTATTTGGGGCGTGCGTGGGGTGGGTATTTGGGGCGTGCGTGGGGTGGGTATTTGGGGCGTGCGTGGGGTGGGTATTTGGGGCGTGCGTGGGGTGGGTATTTGGGGCGTGCTTGGGGTGGGTATTTGGGGCGTGCGTGGGGTGGGTATTTGGGGCGTGCGTGGGGTGGGTATTTGGAGCGTGCGTGGGGTGGGTATTTGGGGCGTGCGTGGGGTGGGTATTTGGGGCGTGCGTGGGGTGGGTATTTGGGGCGTGCGTGGGGTGGGTATTTGGGGCGTGCGTGGGGTGGGTATTTGGGGCGTGCGTGGGGTGGGTATTTGGGGCGTGCGTGCGTGGGGTGGGTATTTGGGGCGTGCGTGGGGTGGGTATTTGGGGCGTGCGTGGGGTGGGTATTTGGGGCGTGCGTGGGGTGGGTATTTGGGGCGTGCGTGGGGTGGGTATTTGGGGCGTGCGTGGGGTGGGTATTTGGGGCGTGCGTGGGGTGGGTATTTGGGGCGTGCGTGGGGTGGGTATTTGGGGCGTGCGTGGGGTGGGTATTTGGGGCGTGCGTGGGGTGGGTATTTGGGGCGTGCGTGGGGTGGGTATTTGGAGCGTGCGTGGGGTGGGTATTTGGGGCGTGCGTGGGGTGGGTATTTGGGGCGTGCGTGGGGTGGGTATTTGGGGCGTGCGTGGGGTGGGTATTTGGGGCGTGCGTGGGGTGGGTATTTGGGGCGTGCGTGGGGTGGGTATTTGGGGCGTGCGTGCGTGGGGTGGGTATTTGGGGCGTGCGTGCGTGGGTGGGTATTTGGGGCGTGCGTGGGGTGGGTATTTGGGGCGTGCGTGGGGTGGGTATTTGGGGCGTGCGTGGGGTGGGTATTTGGGGCGTGCGTGGGGTGGGTATTTGGGGCGTGCGTGGGGTGGGTATTTGGGGCGTGCGTGGGGTGGGTATTTGGGGCGTGCGTGGGGTGGGTATTTGGGGCGTGCGTGGGGTGGGTATTTGGGGCGTGCGTGGGGTGGGTATTTGGGGCGTGCGTGGGGTGGGTATTTGGGGCGTGCGTGGGGTGGGTATTTGGAGCGTGCGTGGGGTGGGTATTTGGGGCGTGCGTGGGGTGGGTATTTGGGGCGTGCGTGGGGTGGGTATTTGGGGCGTGCGTGGGGTGGGTATTTGGGGCGTGCGTGCGTGGGGGGGTATTTGGGGCGTGCGTGGGGTGGGTATTTGGGGCGTGCGTGGGGTGGGTATTTGGGGCGTGTGTGGGGTGGGTATTTGGGGCGTGCGTGGGGTGGGTATTTGGGGCGTGCGTGGGGTGGGTATTTGGGGCGTGCGTGGGGTGGGTATTTGGGGCGTGCGTGGGGTGGGTATTTGGGGCGTGCGTGGGGTGGGTATTTGGGGCGTGCGTGGGGTGGGTATTTGGGGCGTGCGTGGGGTGGGTATTTGGGGCGTGCGTGGGGTGGGTATTTGGGGCGTGCGTGGGGTGGGTATTTGGGGCGTGCGTGGGGTGGGTATTTGGGGCGTGCGTGCGTGGGGTGGGTATTTGGGGCGTGCGTGGGGTGGGTATTTGGGGCGTGCGTGGGGTGGGTATTTGGGGCGTGCGTGGGGTGGGTATTTGGGGCGTGCGTGGGGTGGGTATTTGGGGCGTGCGTGGGGTGGGTATTTGGGGCGTGCGTGCGTGGGGTGGGTATTTGGGGCGTGCGTGGGGTGGGTATTTGGGGCGTGCGTGGGGTGGGTATTTGGGGCGTGCGTGGGGTGGGTATTTGGGGCGTGCGTGGGGTGGGTATTTGGGGCGTGCGTGGGGTGGGTATTTGGGGCGTGCGTGGGGTGGGTATTTGGGGCGTGCGTGGGGTGGGTATTTGGGTCGTGCGTGGGGTGGGTATTTGGGGCGTGCGTGGGGTGGGTATTTGGGGCGTGCGTGGGGTGGGTATTTGGGGCGTGTGTGGGGTGGGTATTTGGGGCGTGCGTGGGGTGGGTATTTGGGGCGTGCGTGGGTTGGGTATTTGGGGCGTGCGTGGGGTGGGTATTTGGGGCGTGCGTGCGTGGGGTGGGTATTTGGGGCGTGCGTGGGGTGGGTATTTGGGGGCGTGCGTGGGGTGGGTATTTGGGGCGTGCGTGGGGTGGGTATTTGGGGCGTGCGTGGGGTGGGTATTTGGGGCGTGCGTGG
>NC_139946.1:16148073-16245573 GCF_963454915.1 Gymnoscopelus microlampas
GAGCATCTCAGAGCGGAGCGGAGCAGAGCGTCTCAGAGCGGAGCGGAGCAGAGCGGAGCAGAGCGGAGCAGAGCGGAGCAGAGCGTCTCAGAGCGGAGCGGAGCGTCTCAGAGCGGAGCGTCTCAGAGCAGAGCGTCTCGGAGCGGCGCGGAGCAGAGCGTATTTGGGGCGTGCGTGGGGTGGGTATTTGGGGCGTGCGTGGGGTGGGTATTTGGGGCGTGCGTGGGGTGGGTATTTGGGGCGTGGGGTGGGTATTTGGGGCGTGCGTGGGGTGGGTATTTGGGGCGTGCGTGGGGTGGGTATTTGGGGCGTGCGTGGGGTGGGTATTTGGGGCGTGCGTGGGGTGGGTATTTGGGGCGTGCGTGGGGTGGGTATTTGGGGCGTGCGTGGGGTGGGTATTTGGGGCGTGCGTGGGGTGGGTATTTGGGGCGTGCGTGGGGTGGGTATTTGGGGCGTGGGGTGGGTATTTGGGGCGTGCGTGGGGTGGGTATTTGGGGCGTGCATGGGGTGGGTATTTGGGGCGTGCGTGGGGTGGGTATTTGGGGCGTGCGTGGGGTGGGTATTTGGGGCGTGGGGTGGGTATTTGGGGCGTGCGTGGGGTGGGTATTTGGGGCGTGCGTGGGGTGGGTATTTGGGGCGTGCGTGGGGTGGGTATTTGGGGCGTGCGTGGGGTGGGTATTTGGGGCGTGGGGTGGGTATTTGGGGCGTGCGTGGGGTGGGTATTTGGGGCGTGCGTGGGGTGGGTATTTGGGGCGTGCGTGGGGTGGGTATTTGGGGCGTGCGTGGGGTGGGTATTTGGGGCGTGGGGTTGGTATTTGGGGCGTGCGTGGGGTGGGTATTTGGGGCGTGCGTGGGGTGGGTATTTGGGGCGTGCGTGGGGTGGGTATTTGGGGCGTGCGTGGGGTGGGTATTTGGGGCGTGGGGTGGGTATTTGGGGCGTGCGTGGGGTGGGTATTTGGGGCGTGCGTGGGGTGGGTATTTGGGGCGTGCTTGGGGTGGGTATTTGGGGCGTGGGGTGGGTATTTGGGGCGTGCGTGGGGTGGGTATTTGGGGCGTGCGTGGGGTGGGTATTTGGGGCGTGCGTGGGGTGGGTATTTGGGGCGTGCTTGGGGTGGGTATTTGGGGCGTGCGTGGGGTGGGTATTTGGGGCGTGGGGTGGGTATTTGGGGCGTGCGTGGGGTGGGTATTTGGGGCGTGCGTGGGGTGGGTATTTGGGGCGTGGGGTGGGTATTTGGGGCGTGCGTGGGGTGGGTATTTGGGGCGTGCGTGGGGTGGGTATTTGGGGCGTGCGTGGGGTGGGTATTTGGGGCGTGCGTGGGGTGGGTATTTGGGGCGTGCGTGGGGTGGGTATTTGGGGCGTGGGGTGGGTATTTGGGGCGTGCGTGGGGTGGGTATTTGGGGCGTGCGTGGGGTGGGTATTTGGGGCGTGCGTGGGGTGGGTATTTGGGCGTGGGGTGGGTATTTGGGGCGTGCGTGGGGTGGGTATTTGGGGCGTGCGTGGGGTGGGTATTTGGGGCGTGCGTGGGGTGGGTATTTGGGGCGTGGGGTGGGTATTTGGGGCGTGCGTGGGGTGGGTATTTGGGGCGTGCGTGGGGTGGGTATTTGGGGCGTGCGTGGGGTGGGTATTTGGGGCGTGCGTGGGGTGGGTATTTGGGGCGTGCGTGGGGTGGGTATTTGGGGCGTGGGGTGGGTATTTGGGGCGTGCGTGGGGTGGGTATTTGGGGCGTGCGTGGGGTGGGTATTTGGGGCGTGCGTGGGGTGGGTATTTGGGGCGTGCGTGGGGTGGGTATTTGGGGCGTGGGGTGGGTATTTGGGGCGTGCGTGGGGTGGGTATTTGGGGCGTGCGTGGGGTGGGTATTTGGGGCGTGCGTGGGGTGGGTATTTGGGGCGTGGGGTGGGTATTTGGGGCGTGCGTGGGGTGGGTATTTGGGGCGTGCGTGGGGTGGGTATTTGGGGCGTGCGTGGGGTGGGTATTTGGGGCGTGCGTGGGGTGGGTATTTGGGGCGTGCGTGGGGTGGGTATTTGGGGCGTGGGGTGGGTATTTGGGGCGTGCGTGGGGTGGGTATTTGGGGCGTGCGTGGGGTGGGTATTTGGGGCGTGCGTGGGGTGGGTATTTGGGGCGTGGGGTGGGTATTTGGGGCGTGCGTGGGGTGGGTATTTGGGGCGTGCGTGGGGTGGGTATTTGGGGCGTGCGTGGGGTGGGTATTTGGGGCGTGCGTGGGGTGGGTATTTGGGGCGTGGGGTGGGTATTTGGGGCGTGCGTGGGGTGGGTATTTGGGGCGTGCGTGGGGTGGGTATTTGGGGCGTGCGTGGGGTGGGTATTTGGGGCGTGCGTGGGGTGGGTATTTGGGGCGTGGGGTGGGTATTTGGGGCGTGCGTGGGGTGGGTATTTGGGGCGTGCGTGGGGTGGGTATTTTGGGCGTGCGTGGGGTGGGTATTTGGGGCGTGGGGTGGGTATTTGGGGCGTGCTTGGGGTGGGTATTTGGGGCGTGGGGTGGGTATTTGGGGCGTGCGTGGGGTGGGTATTTGGGGCGTGCGTGGGGTGGGTATTTGGGGCGTGCGTGGGGTGGGTATTTGGGGCGTGCTTGGGGTGGGTATTTGGGGCGTGCGTGGGGTGGGTATTTGGGGCGTGGGGTGGGTATTTGGGGCGTGCGTGGGGTGGGTATTTGGGGCGTGCGTGGGGTGGGTATTTGGGGCGTGGGGTGGGTATTTGGGGCGTGCGTGGGGTGGGTATTTGGGGCGTGCGTGGGGTGGGTATTTGGGGCGTGCGTGGGGTGGGTATTTGGGGCGTGCGTGGGGTGGGTATTTGGGGCGTGCGTGGGGTGGGTATTTGGGGCGTGGGGTGGGTATTTGGGGCGTGCGTGGGGTGGGTATTTGGGGCGTGCGTGGGGTGGGTATTTGGGGCGTGCGTGGGGTGGGTATTTGGGCGCGTGGGGTGGGTATTTGGGGCGTGCGTGGGGTGGGTATTTGGGGCGTGCGTGGGGTGGGTATTTGGGGCGTGCGTGGGGTGGGTATTTGGGGCGTGCGTGGGGTGGGTATTTGGGGCGTGGGGTGGGTATTTGGGGCGTGCGTGGGGTGGGTATTTGGGGCGTGCGTGGGGTGGGTATTTGGGGCGTGCGTGGGGTGGGTATTTGGGGCGTGCGTGGGGTGGGTATTTGGGGCGGCGTGGGGTGGGTATTTGGGGCGTGCGTGGGGTGGGTATTTGGGGCGTGCGTGGGGGTGGGTATTTTGGGCGTGCGTGGGGTGGGTATTTGGGGCGTGCGTGGGGTGGGTATTTGGGGCGTGCTTGGGGTGGGTATTTGGGGCGTGGGGTGGGTATTTGGGGCGTGCGTGGGGTGGGTATTTGGGGCGTGCGTGGGGTGGGTATTTGGGGCGTGCGTGGGGTGGGTATTTGGGGCGTGCGTGGGGTGGGTATTTGGGGCGTGCGTGGGGTGGGTATTTGGGGCGTGGGGTGGGTATTTGGGGCGTGCGTGGGGTGGGTATTTGGGGCGTGCGTGGGGTGGGTATTTGGGGCGTGGGGTGGGTATTTGGGGCGTGCGTGGGGTGGGTATTTGGGGCGTGCGTGGGGTGGGTATTTGGGGCGTGCGTGGGGTGGGTATTTGGGGCGTGCGTGGGGTGGGTATTTGGGGCGTGCGTGGGGTGGGTATTTGGGGCGTGGGGTGGGTATTTGGGGCGTGCGTGGGGTGGGTATTTGGGGCGTGCGTGGGGTGGGTATTTGGGGCGTGCGTGGGGTGGGTATTTGGGGCGTGCGTGGGGTGGGTATTTGGGGCGTGGGGTGGGTATTTGGGGCGTGCGTGGGGTGGGTATTTGGGGCGTGCGTGGGGTGGGTATTTGGGGCGTGCGTGGGGTGGGTATTTGGGGCGTGGGGTGGGTATTTGGGGCGTGCGTGGGGTGGGTATTTGGGGCGTGCGTGGGGTGGGTATTTGGGGCGTGCGTGGGGTGGGTATTTGGGGGTGCGTGGGGTGGGTATTTGGGGCGTGGGGTGGGTATTTGGGGCGTGCGTGGGGTGGGTATTTGGGGCGTGCGTGGGGTGGGTATTTGGGGCGTGCGTGGGGTGGGTATTTGGGGCGTGGGGTGGGTATTTGGGGCGTGCGTGGGGTGGGTATTTGGGGCGTGCGTGGGGTGGGTATTTGGGGCGTGCGTGGGGTGGGTATTTGGGGCGTGCGTGGGGTGGGTATTTGGGGCGTGGGGTGGGTATTTGGGGCGTGGGGTGGGTATTTGGGGCGTGCGTGGGGTGGGTATTTGGGGCGTGCGTGGGGTGGGTATTTGGGGCGTGCGTGGGGTGGGTATTTGGGCGTGGGGTGGGTATTTGGGGCGTGCGTGGGGTGGGTATTTGGGGCGTGCGTGGGGTGGGTATTTGGGGCGTGCGTGGGGTGGGTATTTGGGGCGTGCGTGGGGTGGGTATTTGGGGCGTGGGGTGGGTATTTGGGGCGTGCGTGGGGTGGGTATTTGGGGCGTGCGTGGGGTGGGTATTTGGGGCGTGCATGGGGTGGGTATTTGGGGCGTGCGTGGGGTGGGTATTTGGGGCGTGGGGTGGGTATTTGGGGCGTGCGTGGGGTGGGTATTTGGGGCGTGCGTGGGGTGGGTATTTGGGGCGTGGGGTGGGTATTTGGGGCGTGCGTGGGGTGGGTATTTGGGGCGTGCGTGGGGTGGGTATTTGGGGCGTGCGTGGGGTGGGTATTTGGGGCGTGCGTGGGTGGGTATTTGGGGCGTGGGGTGGGTATTTGGGGCGTGCGTGGGGTGGGTATTTGGGGCGTGCGTGGGGTGGGTATTTTGGGCGTGCGTGGGGTGGGTATTTGGGGCGTGGGGTGGGTATTTGGGGCGTGCTTGGGGTGGGTATTTGGGGCGTGGGGTGGGTATTTGGGGCGTGCGTGGGGTGGGTATTTGGGGCGTGCGTGGGGTGGGTATTTGGGGCGTGCGTGGGGTGGGTATTTGGGGCGTGCTTGGGGTGGGTATTTGGGGCGTGCGTGGGGTGGGTATTTGGGGCGTGGGGTGGGTATTTGGGGCGTGCGTGGGGTGGGTATTTGGGGCGTGCGTGGGGTGGGTATTTGGGGCGTGGGGTGGGTATTTGGGGCGTGCGTGGGGTGGGTATTTGGGGCGTGCGTGGGGTGGGTATTTGGGGCGTGCGTGGGGTGGGTATTTGGGGCGTGCGTGGGGTGGGTATTTGGGGCGTGCGTGGGGTGGGTATTTGGGGCGTGGGGTGGGTATTTGGGGCGTGCGTGGGGTGGGTATTTGGGGCGTGCGTGGGGTGGGTATTTGGGGCGTGCGTGGGGTGGGTATTTGGGCGTGGGGTGGGTATTTGGGGCGTGCGTGGGGTGGGTATTTGGGCGTGCGTGGGGTGGGTATTTGGGGCGTGCGTGGGGTGGGTATTTGGGGCGTGCGTGGGGTGGGTATTTGGGGCGTGGGGTGGGTATTTGGGGCGTGCGTGGGGTGGGTATTTGGGGCGTGCGTGGGGTGGGTATTTGGGGCGTGCGTGGGGTGGGTATTTGGGGCGTGCGTGGGGTGGGTATTTGGGGCGTGGGGTGGGTATTTGGGGCGTGCGTGGGGTGGGTATTTGGGCGTGCGTGGGGTGGGTATTTGGGGGCGTGCGTGGGGTGGGTATTTGGGGCGTGCGTGGGGTGGGTATTTGGGGCGTGGGGTGGGTATTTGGGGCGTGCGTGGGGTGGGTATTTGGGGCGTGCGTGGGGTGGGTATTTGGGGCGTGCGTGGGGTGGGTATTTGGGGCGTGGGGTGGGTATTTGGGGCGTGCGTGGGGTGGGTATTTGGGGCGTGCGTGGGGTGGGTATTTGGGGCGTGCGTGGGGTGGGTATTTGGGGCGTGCGTGGGGTGGGTATTTGGGGCGTGCGTGGGGTGGGTATTTGGGGCGTGCGTGGGGTGGGTATTTGGGGCGTGCGTGGGGTGGGTATTTGGGGCGTGGGGTGGGTATTTGGGGCGTGCGTGGGGTGGGTATTTGGGGCGTGCGTGGGGTGGGTATTTGGGGCGTGCGTGGGGTGGGTATTTGGGGCGTGCGTGGGGTGGGTATTTGGGGCGTGGGTGGGTATTTGGGGCGTGGGGTGGGTATTTGGGGCGTGCGTGGGGTGGGTATTTGGGGCGTGCGTGGGGTGGGTATTTGGGGCGTGCGTGGGGTGGGTATTTGGGGCGTGGGGTGGGTATTTGGGGCGTGCGTGGGGTGGGTATTTGGGGCGTGCGTGGGGTGGGTATTTGGGGCGTGCGTGGGGTGGGTATTTGGGGCGTGCGTGGGGTGGGTATTTGGGGCGTGGGTGGGTATTTGGGGCGTGCGTGGGGTGGGTATTTGGGGCGTGCGTGGGGTGGGTATTTGGGGCGTGCGTGGGGTGGGTATTTGGGGGCGTGCGTGGGGTGGGTATTTGGGGCGTGGGGTGGGTATTTGGGGCGTGCGTGGGGTGGGTATTTGGGGCGTGCGTGGGGTGGGTATTTGGGGCGTGCGTGGGGTGGGTATTTGGGGCGTGCGTGGGGTGGGTATTTGGGGCGTGGGGTGGGTATTTGGGGCGTGCGTGGGGTGGGTATTTGGGGCGTGCGTGGGGTGGGTATTTGGGGCTTGCGTGGGGTGGGTATTTGGGGCGTGCGTGGGGTGGGTATTTGGGGCGTGGGGTGGGTATTTGGGGCGTGCGTGGGGTGGGTATTTGGGGCGTGCGTGGGGTGGGTATTTGGGGCGTGCGTGGGGTGGGTATTTGGGGCGTGCGTGGGGTGGGTATTTGGGGCGTGCGTGGGGTGGGTATTTGGGGCGTGCGTGGGGTGGGTATTTGGGGCGTGCGTGGGTCGGGTATTTGGGGCGTGCGTGGGGTGGGTATTTGGGGCGTGGGGTGGGTATTTGGGGCGTGCGTGGGGTGGGTATTTGGGGCGTGCATGGGGTGGGTATTTGGGGCGTGCGTGGGGTGGGTATTTGGGGCGTGCGTGGGGTGGGTATTTGGGGCGTGGGGTGGGTATTTGGGGCGTGCGTGGGGTGGGTATTTGGGGCGTGCGTGGGGTGGGTATTTGGGGCGTGCGTGGGTGGGTATTTGGGGCGTGCGTGGGGTGGGTATTTTGGGCGTGGGGTGGGTATTTGGGGCGTGCGTGGGGTGGGTATTTGGGGCGTGCGTGGGGTGGGTATTTGGGGCGTGCGTGGGGTGGGTATTTGGGGCGTGCGTGGGGTGGGTATTTGGGGCGTGGGGTGGGTATTTGGGGCGTGCGTGGGGTGGGTATTTGGGGCGTGCGTGGGGTGGGTATTTGGGGCGTGCGTGGGGTGGGTATTTGGGGCGTGCGTGGGGGTGGGTATTTGGGGCGTGGGGTGGGTATTTGGGGCGTGCGTGGGGTGGGTATTTGGGGCGTGCGTGGGGTGGGTATTTGGGGCGTGCGTGGGGTGGGTATTTGGGCGTGGGGTGGGTATTTGGGGCGTGCGTGGGGTGGGTATTTGGGGCGTGCGTGGGGTGGGTATTTTGGGCGTGCGTGGGGTGGGTATTTGGGGCGTGGGGTGGGTATTTGGGGCGTGCTTGGGGTGGGTATTTGGGGCGTGGGGTGGGTATTTGGGGCGTGCGTGGGGTGGGTATTTGGGGCGTGCGTGGGGTGGGTATTTGGGGCGTGCGTGGGGTGGGTATTTGGGGCGTGCTTGGGGTGGGTATTTGGGGCGTGCGTGGGGTGGGTATTTGGGGCGTGGGGGTGGGTATTTGGGGCGTGCGTGGGGTGGGTATTTGGGGCGTGCGTGGGGTGGGTATTTGGGGCGTGGGGTGGGTATTTGGGGCGTGCGTGGGGTGGGTATTTGGGGCGTGCGTGGGGTGGGTATTTGGGGCGTGCGTGGGGTGGGTATTTGGGGCGTGCGTGGGGTGGGTATTTGGGGCGTGCGTGGGGTGGGTATTTGGGGCGTGGGGTGGGTATTTGGGGCGTGCGTGGGGTGGGTATTTGGGGCGTGCGTGGGGTGGGTATTTGGGGCGTGCGTGGGGTGGGTATTTGGGCGTGGGGTGGGTATTTGGGGCGTGCGTGGGGTGGGTATTTGGGGCGTGCGTGGGGTGGGTATTTGGGGCGTGCGTGGGGTGGGTATTTGGGGCGTGCGTGGGGTGGGTATTTGGGGCGTGGGGTGGGTATTTGGGGCGTGCGTGGGGTGGGTATTTGGGGCGTGCGTGGGGTGGGTATTTGGGGCGTGCGTGGGGTGGGTATTTGGGGCGTGCGTGGGGTGGGTATTTGGGGCGTGGGGTGGGTATTTGGGGCGTGCGTGGGGTGGGTATTTGGGGCGTGCGTGGGGTGGGTATTTGGGGCGTGCGTGGGGTGGGTATTTGGGGCGTGGGGTGGGTATTTGGGGCGTGCGTGGGGTGGGTATTTGGGGCGTGCGTGGGGTGGGTATTTGGGGCGTGCGTGGGGTGGGTATTTGGGGCGTGCGTGGGGTGGGTATTTGGTGCGTGGGGTGGGTATTTGGGGCGTGCGTGGGGTGGGTATTTGGGGCGTGCGTGGGGTGGGTATTTGGTGCGTGGGGTGGGTATTTGGGGCGTGCGTGGGGTGGGTATTTGGGGCGTGCGTGGGGTGGGTATTTGGGGCGTGCGTGGGGTGGGTATTTGGGGCGTGGGGTGGGTATTTGGGGCGTGCGTGGGGTGTGTATTTGGGCGTGCGTGGGGTGGGTATTTGGGGCGTGCGTGGGGTGGGTATTTGGGGCGTGGGGTGGGTATTTGGGGCGTGCGTGGGTGGGTATTTGGGGCGTGCGTGGGTGGGTATTTGGGGCGTGCGTGGGGTGGGTATTTGGGGCGTGCGTGGGGTGGGTATTTGGGGCGTGGGGTGGGTATTTGGGGCTTTGGGGCGTGCGTGGGGTGGGTATTTGGGGCGTGCGTGGGGTGGGTATTTGGGGCGTGCGTGGGGTGGGTATTTGGGGCGTGCGTGGGGTGGGTATTTGGGGCGTGCGTGGGGTGGGTATTTGGGGCGTGCGTGGGGTGGGTATTTGGGGCGTGCGTGGGGTGGGTATTTGGGGCGTGCGTGGTGGGTATTTGGGGCGTGCGTGGGGTGGGTATTTGGGGCGTGCGTGGGGTGGGTATTTGGGGCGTGCGTGGGGTGGGTATTTGGGGCGTGCGTGGGGTGGGTATTTGGGGCGTGCGTGGGGTGGGTATTTGGGGCGTGCGTGGGGTGGGTATTTGGGGCGTGCGTGGGGTGGGTATTTGGGGCGTGCGTGGGGTGGGTATTTGGGGCGTGCGTGGGGTGGGTATTTGGGGCGTGCGTGGGGTGGGTATTTGGGGCGTGCGTGGGGTGGGTATTTGGGGCGTGCGTGGGGTGGGTATTTGGGGCGTGCGTGGGGTGGGTATTTGGGGCGTGCGTGGGGTGGGTATTTGGGGCGTGCGTGGGGTGGGTATTTGGGGCGTGCGTGGGGTGGGTATTTGGGGCGTGCGTGGGGTGGGTATTTGGGGCGTGCGTGGGGTGGGTATTTGGGGCGTGCGTGGGGTGGGTATTTGGGGCGTGCGTGGGGTGGGTATTTGGGGCGTGCGTGGGGTGGGTATTTGGGGCGTGCGTGGGGTGGGTATTTGGGGCGTGCGTGGGGTGGGTATTTGGGGCGTGCGTGGGGTGGGTATTTGGGGCGTGCGTGGGGTGGGTATTTGGGGCGTGCGTGGGGTGGGTATTTGGGGCGTGCGTGGGGTGGGTATTTGGGGCGTGCGTGGGGTGGGTATTTGGGGCGTGCGTGGGGTGGGTATTTGGGGCGTGCGTGGGGTGGGTATTTGGGGCGTGCGTGGGGTGGGTATTTGGGGCGTGCGTGGGGTGGGTATTTGGGGCGTGCGTGGGGTGGGTATTTGGGGCGTGCGTGGGGTGGGTATTTGGGGCGTGCGTGGGGTGGGTATTTGGGGCGTGCGTGGGGTGGGTATTTGGGGCGTGCGTGGGGTGGGTATTTGGGGCGTGCGTGGGGTGGGTATTTGGGGCGTGCGTGGGGTGGGTATTTGGGGCGTGCGTGGGGTGGGTATTTGGGGCGTGCGTGGGGTGGGTATTTGGGGCGTGCGTGGGGTGGGTATTTGGGGCGTGCGTGGGGTGGGTATTTGGGGCGTGCGTGGGGTGGGTATTTGGGGCGTGCGTGGGGTGGGTATTTGGGGCGTGCGTGGGGTGGGTATTTGGGGCGTGCGTGGGGTGGGTATTTGGGGCGTGCGTGGGGTGGGTATTTGGGGCGTGCGTGGGGTGGGTATTTGGGGCGTGCGTGGGGTGGGTATTTGGGGCGTGCGTGGGGTGGGTATTTGGGGCGTGCGTGGGGTGGGTATTTGGGGCGTGCGTGGGGTGGGTATTTGGGGCGTGCGTGGGGTGGGTATTTGGGGCGTGCGTGGGGTGGGTATTTGGGGCGTGCGTGGGGTGGGTATTTGGGGCGTGCGTGGGGTGGGTATTTGGGGCGTGCGTGGGGTGGGTATTTGGGGCGTGCGTGGGGTGGGTATTTGGGGCGTGCGTGGGGTGGGTATTTGGGGCGTGCGTGGGGTGGGTATTTGGGGCGTGCGTGGGGTGGGTATTTGGGGCGTGCGTGGGGTGGGTATTTGGGGCGTGCGTGGGGTGGGTATTTGGGGCGTGCGTGGGGTGGGTATTTGGGGCGTGCGTGGGGTGGGTATTTGGGGCGTGCGTGGGGTGGGTATTTGGGGCGTGCGTGGGGTGGGTATTTGGGGCGTGCGTGGGGTGGGTATTTGGGGCGTGCGTGGGGTGGGTATTTGGGGTGCGTGGGGTGGGTATTTGGGGCGTGCGTGGGGTGGGTATTTGGGGCGTGCGTGGGGTGGGTATTTGGGGTGCGTGGGGTGGGTATTTGGGGCGTGCGTGGGGTGGGTATTTGGGGCGTGCGTGGGGTGGGTATTTGGGGCGTGCGTGGGGTGGGTATTTGGGGCGTGCGTGGGGTGGGTATTTGGGGCGTGCGTGGGGTGGGTATTTGGGGCGTGCGTGGGGTGGGTATTTGGGGCGTGCGTGGGGTGGGTATTTGGGGCGTGCGTGGGGTGGGTATTTGGGGCGTGCGTGGGGTGGGTATTTGGGGCGTGCGTGGGGTGGGTATTTGGGGCGTGCGTGGGGTGGGTATTTGGGGCGTGCGTGGGGTGGGTATTTGGGGCGTGCGTGGGGTGGGTATTTGGGGCGTGCGTGGGGTGGGTATTTGGGGCGTGCGTGGGGTGGGTATTTGGGGCGTGCGTGGGGTGGGTATTTGGGGCGTGCGTGGGGTGGGTATTTGGGGCGTGCGTGGGGTGGGTATTTGGGGCGTGCGTGGGGTGGGTATTTGGGGCGTGCGTGGGGTGGGTATTTGGGGCGTGCGTGGGGTGGGTATTTGGGGCGTGCGTGGGGTGGGTATTTGGGGCGTGCGTGGGGTGGGTATTTGGGGCGTGCGTGGGGTGGGTATTTGGGGCGTGCGTGGGGTGGGTATTTGGGGCGTGCGTGGGGTGGGTATTTGGGGCGTGCGTGGGGTGGGTATTTGGGGCGTGCGTGGGGTGGGTATTTGGGGCGTGCGTGGGGTGGGTATTTGGGGCGTGCGTGGGGTGGGTATTTGGGGCGTGCGTGGGGTGGGTATTTGGGGCGTGCGTGGGGTGGGTATTTGGGGCGTGCGTGGGGTGGGTATTTGGGGCGTGCGTGGGGTGGGTATTTGGGGCGTGCGTGGGGTGGGTATTTGGGGCGTGCGTGGGGTGGGTATTTGGGGCGTGCGTGGGGTGGGTATTTGGGGCGTGCGTGGGGTGGGTATTTGGGGCGTGCGTGGGGTGGGTATTTGGGGCGTGCGTGGGGTGGGTATTTGGGGCGTGCGTGGGGTGGGTATTTGGGGCGTGCGTGGGGTGGGTATTTGGGGCGTGCGTGGGGTGGGTATTTGGGGCGTGCGTGGGGTGGGTATTTGGGGCGTGCGTGGGGTGGGTATTTGGGGCGTGCGTGGGGTGGGTGGGTATTTGGGGCGTGCGTGGGGTGGGTATTTGGGGCGTGCGTGGGGTGGGTATTTGGGGCGTGCGTGGGGTGGGTATTTGGGGCGTGCGTGGGGTGGGTATTTGGGGCGTGCGTGGGGTGGGTATTTGGGGCGTGCGTGGGGTGGGTATTTGGGGCGTGCGTGGGGTGGGTATTTGGGGCGTGCGTGGGGTGGGTATTTGGGGCGTGCGTGGGGTGGGTATTTGGGGCGTGCGTGGGGTGGGTATTTGGGGCGTGCGTGGGGTGGGTATTTGGGGCGTGCGTGGGGTGGGTATTTGGGGCGTGCGTGGGGTGGGTATTTGGGGCGTGCGTGGGGTGGGTATTTGGGGCGTGCGTGGGGTGGGTATTTGGGGCGTGCGTGGGGTGGGTATTTGGGGCGTGCGTGGGGTGGGGTGGGGCGTGCGTGGGGTGGGTATTTGGGCGTGCGTGGGGTGGGTATTTGGGGCGTGGGGTGGTTATTTGGGCGGTGCGTGGGGTGGGTATTTGGGGCGTGCGTGGGTGGGTATTTGGGGCGTGCGTGGGGTGGGTATTTGGGGCGTGCGTGGGGTGGGTATTTGGGGCGTGGGGGTGGGTATTTGGGGCGTGCGTGGGGTGGGTATTTGGGGCGTGGGGTGGGTATTTGGGGCGTGCGTGGGGTGGGTATTTGGGGCGTGCGTGGGGTGGGTATTGGGGCTGTGCGTGGGGTGGGTATTTGGGGCGTGCGTGGGGTGGGTATTTGGGGCGTGCGTGGGGTGGGTATTTGGGGCGTGCGTGGGGTGGGTATTTGGGGCGTGCGTGGGGTGGGTATTTGGGGCGTGCGTTGGGGTGGGTATTTGGGGCGTGCGTGGGGTGGGTATTTGGGGCGTGCGTGGGGTGGGTATTTGGGGCGTGCGTGGGGTGGGTATTTGGGGCGTGGGGTGGGTATTTGGGGCGTGCGTGGGGTGGGTATTTGGGGCGTGCGTGGGGTGGGTATTTGGGGCGTGCGTGGGGTGGGTATTTGGGGCGTGCGTGGGGTGGGTATTTGGGGCGTGGGGTGGGTATTTGGGGCGTGCGTGGGGTGGGTATTTGGGGCGTGCGTGGGGTGGGTATTTGGGGCGTGCGTGGGGTGGGTATTTGGGGCGTGCGTGGGGTGGGTATTTGGGGCGTGCGTGGGGGGGTATTTGGGGCGTGCGTGGGGTGGGTATTTGGGGCGTGCGTGGGGTGGGTATTTGGGGCGTGCGTGGGGTGGGTATTTGGGGCGTGGGGTGGGTATTTGGGGCGTGCGTGGGGTGGGTATTTGGGGCGTGCGTGGGGTGGGTATTTGGGGCGTGCGTGGGGTGGGTATTTGGGGCGTGCGTGGGGTGGGTATTTGGGGCGTGGGGTGGGTATTTGGGGCGTGCGTGGGGTGGGTATTTGGGGCGTGCGTGGGGTGGGTATTTGGGGCGTGCGTGGGGTGGGTATTTGGGGCGTGCGTGGGGTGGGTATTTGGGGCGTGGGGTGGGTATTTGGGGCGTGCGTGGGGTGGGTATTTGGGGCGTGCGTGGGGTGGGTATTTGGGGCGTGCGTGGGGTGGGTATTTGGGGGCGTGGGGTGGGTATTTGGGGCGTGCGTGGGGTGGGTATTTGGGGCGTGCGTGGGGTGGGTATTTGGGGCGTGCGTGGGGTGGGTATTTGGGGCGTGCGTGGGGTGGGTATTTGGGGCGTGGGGTGGGTATTTGGGGCGTGCGTGGGGTGGGTATTTGGGGCGTGCGTGGGGTGGGTATTTGGGGCGTGCGTGGGGTGGGTATTTGGGGCGTGCGTGGGGTGGGTATTTGGGGCGTGGGGTGGGTATTTGGGGCGTGCGTGGGGTGGGTATTTGGGGCGTGCGTGGGGTGGGTATTTGGGGCGTGCGTGGGGTGGGTATTTGGGGCGTGGGGTGGGTATTTGGGGCGTGCGTGGGGTGGGTATTTGGGGCGTGCGTGGGGTGGGTATTTGGGGCGTGCGTGGGGTGGGTATTTGGGGCGTGCGTGGGGTGGGTATTTGGGGCTGCGTGGGGTGGGTATTTGGGGCGTGCGTGGGGTGGGTATTTGGGGCGTGCGTGGGGTGGGTATTTGGGGCGTGCGTGGGGTGGGTATTTGGGGCGTGGGGTGGGTATTTGGGGCGTGCGTGGGGTGGGTATTTGGGGCGTGCGTGGGGTGGGTATTTGGGGCGTGCGTGGGGTGGGTATTTGGGGCGTGCGTGGGGTGGGTATTTGGGGCGTGCGTGGGGTGGGTATTTGGGGCGTGCGTGGGGTGGGTATTTGGGGCGTGCGTGGGGTGGGTATTTGGGGCGTGCGTGGGGTGGGTATTTGGGGCGTGGGGTGGGTATTTGGGGCGTGCGTGGGGTGGGTATTTGGGGCGTGCGTGGGGTGGGTATTTGGGGCGTGCGTGGGGTGGGTATTTGGGGCGTGGGGTGGGTATTTGGGGCGTGCGTGGGGTGGGTATTTGGGGCGTGCGTGGGGTGGGTATTTGGGGCGTGCGTGGGGTGGGTATTTGGGGCGTGCGTGGGGTGGGTATTTGGGGCGTGCGTGGGGTGGGTATTTGGGGCGTGCGTGGGGTGGGTATTTGGGGCGTGCGTGGGGTGGGTATTTGGGGCGTGCGTGGGGTGGGTATTTGGGGCGTGCGTGGGGTGGGTATTTGGGGCGTGCGTGGTGGGTATTTGGGGCGTGCGTGGGGTGGGTATTTGGGGCGTGCGTGGGGTGGGTATTTGGGGCGTGCGTGGGGTGGGTATTTGGGGCGTGCGTGGGGTGGGTATTTGGGGCGTGGGGTGGGTATTTGGGGCGTGCGTGGGGTGGGTATTTGGGGCGTGCGTGGGGTGGGTATTTGGGGCGTGCGTGGGGTGGGTATTTGGGGCGTGCGTGGGGTGGGTATTTGGGGCGTGCGTGGGGTGGGTATTTGGGGCGTGCGTGGGGTGGGTATTTGGGGCGTGCGTGGGGTGGGTATTTGGGGCGTGCGTGGGGTGGGTATTTGGGGCGTGCGTGGGGTGGGTATTTGGGGGGTGCGTGGGGTGGGTATTTGGGGCGTGCGTGGGGTGGGTATTTGGGGCGTGCGTGGGGTGGGTATTTGGGGCGTGGGGTGGGTATTTGGGGCGTGCGTGGGGTGGGTATTTGGGGCGTGCGTGGGGTGGGTATTTGGGGCGTGCGTGGGGTGGGTATTTGGGGCGTGCGTGGGGTGGGTATTTGGGGCGTGGGGTGGGTATTTGGGGCGTGCGTGGGGTGGGTATTTGGGGCGTGCGTGGGGTGGGTATTTGGGGCGTGCGTGGGGTGGGTATTTGGGGCGTGCGTGGGGTGGGTATTTGGGGCGTGCGTGGGGTGGGTATTTGGGGCGTGCGTGGGGTGGGTATTTGGGGCGTGCGTGGGGTGGGTATTTGGGGCGTGCGTGGGGTGGGTATTTGGGGCGTGCGTGGGGTGGGTATTTGGGGCGTGCGTGGGGTGGGTATTTGGGGCGTGCGTGGGGTGGGTATTTGGGGCGTGGGGTGGGTATTTGGGGCGTGCGTGGGGTGGGTATTTGGGGCGTGCGTGGGGTGGGTATTTGGGGCGTGCGTGGGGTGGGTATTTGGGGCGTGCGTGGGGTGGGTATTTGGGGCGTGGGGTGGGTATTTGGGGCGTGCGTGGGGTGGGTATTTGGGGCGTGCGTGGGGTGGGTATTTGGGGCGTGCGTGGGGTGGGTATTTGGGGCGTGGGGTGGGTATTTGGGGCGTGCGTGGGGTGGGTATTTGGGGCGTGCGTGGGGTGGGTATTTGGGGCGTGCGTGGGGTGGGTATTTGGGGCGTGCGTGGGGTGGGTATTTGGGGCGTGGCGTGGGTATTTGGGGCGTGCGTGGGGTGGGTATTTGGGGCGTGCGTGGGGTGGGTATTTGGGGCGTGGGGTGGGTATTTGGGGCGTGCGTGGGGTGGGTATTTGGGGCGTGCGTGGGGTGGGTATTTGGGGCGTTGGGGTGGGTATTTGGGGCGTGCGTGGGGTGGGTATTTGGGGCGTGCGTGGGGTGGGTATTTGGGGCGTGCGTGGGGTGGGTATTTGGGACGTGCGTGGGGTGGGTATTTGGGGCGTGGGGTGGGTATTTGGGGCGTGCGTGGGGTGGGTATTTGGGGCGTGCGTGGGGTGGGTATTTGGGGCGTGCGTGGGGTGGGTATTTGGGGCGTGCGTGGGGTGGGTATTTGGGGCGTGCGTGGGGTGGGTATTTGGGGCGTGCGTGGGGTGGGTATTTGGGGCGTGCGTGGGGTGGGTATTTGGGGCGTGGGGTGGGTATTTGGGGCGTGCGTGGGGTGGGTATTTGGGGCGTGCGTGGGGTGGGTATTTGGGGCGTGCGTGGGGTGGGTATTTGGGGCGTGGGGTGGGTATTTGGGGCGTGCGTGGGGTGGGTATTTGGGGCGTGCGTGGGGTGGGTATTTGGGGCGTGCGTGGGGTGGGTATTTGGGGCGTGCGTGGGGTGGGTATTTGGGCGGCGTGGGGTGGGTATTTGGGGCGTGCGTGGGGTGGGTATTTGGGGCGTGCGTGGGGTGGGTATTTGGGGCGTGCGTGGGGTGGGTATTTGGGGCGTGGGGTGGGTATTTGGGGCGTGCGTGGGGTGGGTATTTGGGGCGTGCGTGGGGTGGGTATTTGGGGCGGCGTGGGGTGGGTATTTGGGGCGTGCGTGGGGTGGGTATTTGGGGCGTGCGTGGGGTGGGTATTTGGGGCGTGCGTGGGGTGGGTATTTGGGGCGTGGGGTGGGTATTTGGGGCGTGCGTGGGGTGGGTATTTGGGGCGTGCGTGGGGTGGGTATTTGGGGCGTGCGTGGGGTGGGTATTTGGGGCGTGCGTGGGGTGGGTATTTGGGGCGTGGGGTGGGTATTTGGGGCGTGCGTGGGGTGGGTATTTGGGGCGTGCGTGGGGTGGGTATTTGGGGCGTGCGTGGGGTGGGTATTTGGGGCGTGCGTGGGGTGGGTATTTGAGGCGTGGGGTGGGTATTTGGGGCGTGCGTGGGGTGGGTATTTGGGGCGTGCGTGGGGTGGGTATTTGGGGCGTGCGTGGGGTGGGTATTTGGGGCGTGGGGTGGGTATTTGGGGCGTGCGTGGGGTGGGTATTTGGGGCGTGCGTGGGGTGGGTATTTGGGGCGTGCGTGGGGTGGGTATTTGGGGCGTGCGTGGGGTGGGTATTTGGGGCGTGGGGTGGGTATTTGGGGCGTGCGTGGGGTGGGTATTTGGGGCGTGCGTGGGGTGGGTATTTGGGGCGTGCGTGGGGTGGGTATTTGGGGCGTGCGTGGGGTGGGTATTTGGGGCGTGCGTGGGGTGGGTATTTGGGGCGTGCGTGGGGTGGGTATTTGGGGCGTGGGGTGGGTATTTGGGGCGTGCGTGGGGTGGGTATTTGGGGCGTGCGTGGGGTGGGTATTTGGGGCGTGCGTGGGGTGGGTATTTGGGGCGTGGGGTGGGTATTTGGGGCGTGCGTGGGGTGGGTATTTGGGGCGTGCGTGGGGTGGGTATTTGGGGCGTGCGTGGGGTGGGTATTTGGGGCGTGGGGTGGGTATTTGGGGCGTGCGTGGGGTGGGTATTTGGGGCGTGCGTGGGGTGGGTATTTGGGGCGTGCGTGGGGTGGGTATTTGGGGCGTGCGTGGGGTGGGTATTTGGGGCGTGTGGGTGGGTATTTGGGGCGTGCGTGGGGTGGGTATTTGGGGCGTGCGTGGGGTGGGTATTTGGGGCGTGCGTGGGGTGGGTATTTGGGGCGTGGGGTGGGTATTTGGGGCGTGCGTGGGGTGGGTATTTGGGGCGTGCGTGGGGTGGGTATTTGGGGCGTGCGTGGGGTGGGTATTTGGGGCGTGGGGTGGGTATTTGGGGCGTGCGTGGGGTGGGTATTTGGGGCGTGCGTGGGGTGGGTATTTGGGGCGTGCGTGGGGTGGGTATTTGGGGCGTGCGTGGGGTGGGTATTTGGGGCGTGGGGTGGGTATTTGGGGCGTGCGTGGGGTGGGTATTTGGGGCGTGCGTGGGGTGGGTATTTGGGGCGTGCGTGGGGTGGGTATTTGGGGCGTGGGGTGGGTATTTGGGGCGTGCGTGGGGTGGGTATTTGGGGCGTGCGTGGGGTGGGTATTTGGGGCGTGCGTGGGGTGGGTATTTGGGGCGTGGGGTGGGTATTTGGGGCGTGCGTGGGGTGGGTATTTGGGGCGTGCGTGGGGTGGGTATTTGGGGCGTGCGTGGGGTGGGTATTTGGGGCGTGCGTGGGGTGGGTATTTGGGGCGTGGGGTGGGTATTTGGGGCGTGCGTGGGGTGGGTATTTGGGGCGTGCGTGGGGTGGGTATTTGGGGCGTGCGTGGGGTGGGTATTTGGGGCGTGGGGTGGGTATTTGGGGTGTGCGTGGGGTGGATATTTGGGGCGTGCGTGGGGTGGGTATTTGGGGCGTGCGTGGGGTGGGTATTTGGGGCGTGCGTGGGGTGGGTATTTGGGGCGTGGGGTGGGTATTTGGGGCGTGCGTGGGGTGGGTATTTGGGGCGTGCGTGGGGTGGGTATTTGGGGCGTGCGTGGGGTGGGTATTTGGGGCGTGCGTGGGGTGGGTATTTGGGGCGTGGGGTGGGTATTTGGGGCGTGCGTGGGGTGGGTATTTGGGGCGTGCGTGGGGTGGGTATTTGGGGCGTGCGTGGGGTGGGTATTTGGGGCGTGGGGTGGGTATTTGGGGCGTGCGTGGGGTGGGTATTTGGGGCGTGCGTGGGGTGGGTATTTGGGGCGTGCGTGGGGTGGGTATTTGGGGCGTGCGTGGGGTGGGTATTTGGGGCGTGCGTGGGGTGGGTATTTGGGGCGTGCGTGGGGTGGGTATTTGGGGCGTGCGTGGGGTGGGTATTTGGGGCGTGCGTGGGGTGGGTATTTGGGGCGTGGGGTGGGTATTTGGGGCGTGCGTGGGGTGGGTATTTGGGGCGTGCGTGGGGTGGGTATTTGGGGCGTGCGTGGGGTGGGTATTTGGGGCGTGCGTGGGGTGGGTATTTGGGGCGTGGGGTGGGTATTTGGGGCGTGCGTGGGGTGGGTATTTGGGGCGTGCGTGGGGTGGGTATTTGGGGCGTGTGTGGGGTGGGTATTTGGGGCGTGGGGTGGGTATTTGGGGCGTGCGTGGGGTGGGTATTTGGGGCGTGCGTGGGGTGGGTATTTGGGGCGTGCGTGGGGTGGGTATTTGGGGCGTGCGTGGGGTGGGTATTTGGGGCGTGGGGTGGGTATTTGGGGCGTGCGTGGGGTGGGTATTTGGGGCGTGCGTGGGGTGGGTATTTGGGGCGTGCGTGGGGTGGGTATTTGGGGCGTGCGTGGGGTGGGTATTTGGGGCGTGGGGTGGGTATTTGGGGCGTGCGTGGGGTGGGTATTTGGGGCGTGCGTGGGGTGGGTATTTGGGGCGTGCGTGGGGTGGGTATTTGGGGCGTGGGGTGGGTATTTGGGGCGTGCGTGGGGTGGGTATTTGGGGCGTGGGGTGGGTATTTGGGGCGTGCGTGGGGTGGGTATTTGGGGCGTGCGTGGGGTGGGTATTTGGGGCGTGCGTGGGGTGGGTATTTGGGGCGTGCGTGGGGTGGGTATTTGGGGCGTGCGTGGGGTGGGTATTTGGGGCGTGCGTGGGGTGGGTATTTGGGGCGTGCGTGGGGTGGGTATTTGGGGCGTGCGTGGGGTGGGTATTTGGGGCGTGGGGTGGGTATTTGGGGCGTGCGTGGGGTGGGTATTTGGGGCGTGCGTGGGGTGGGTATTTGGGGCGTGCGTGGGGTGGGTATTTGGGGCGTGCGTGGGGTGGGTATTTGGGGCGTGCGTGGGGTGGGTATTTGGGGCGTGGGGTGGGTATTTGGGGCGTGCGTGGGGTGGGTATTTGGGGCGTGCGTGGGGTGGGTATTTGGGGCGTGCGTGGGGTGGGTATTTGGGGCGTGCGTGGGGTGGGTATTTGGGGCGTGGGGTGGGTATTTGGGGCGTGCGTGGGGTGGGTATTTGGGGCGTGCGTGGGGTGGGTATTTGGGGCGTGCGTGGGGTGGGTATTTGGGGCGTGGGGTGGGTATTTGGGGCGTGCGTGGGGTGGGTATTTGGGGCGTGCGTGGGGTGGGTATTTGGGGCGTGCGTGGGGTGGGTATTTGGGGCGTGCGTGGGGTGGGTATTTGGGGCGTGGGGTGGGTATTTGGGGCGTGCGTGGGGTGGGTATTTGGGGCGTGGGGTGGGTATTTGGGGCGTGCGTGGGGTGGGTATTTGGGGCGTGCGTGGGGTGGGTATTTGGGGCGTGCGTGGGGTGGGTATTTGGGGCGTGGGGTGGGTATTTGGGGCGTGCGTGGGGTGGGTATTTGGGGCGTGCGTGGGGTGGGTATTTGGGGCGTGCGTGGGGTGGGTATTTGGGGCGTGCGTGGGGTGGGTATTTGGGGCGTGGGGTGAGTATTTGGGGCGTGCGTGGGGTGGGTATTTGGGGCGTGCGTGGGGTGGGTATTTGGGGCGTGCGTGGGGTGGGTATTTGGGGCGTGCGTGGGGTGGGTATTTGGGGCGTGCGTGGGGTGGGTATTTGGGGCGTGCGTGGGGTGGGTATTTGGGGCGTGGGGTGGGTATTTGGGGCGTGCGTGGGGTGGGTATTTGGGGCGTGCGTGGGGTGGGTATTTGGGGCGTGCGTGGGGTGGGTATTTGGGGCGTGCGTGGGGTGGGTATTTGGGGCGTGGGGTGGGTATTTGGGGCGTGCGTGGGGTGGGTATTTGGGGCGTGCGTGGGGTGGGTATTTGGGGCGTGCGTGGGGTGGGTATTTGGGGCGTGGGGTGGGTATTTGGGGCGTGCGTGGGGTGGGTATTTGGGGCGTGCGTGGGGTGGGTATTTGGGGCGTGCGTGGGGTGGGTATTTGGGGCGTGGGGTGGGTATTTGGGGCGTGCGTGGGGTGGGTATTTGGGGCGTGCGTGGGGTGGGTATTTGGGGCGTGCGTGGGGTGGGTATTTGGGGCGTGCGTGGGGTGGGTATTTGGGGCGTGCGTGGGGTGGGTATTTGGGGCGTGCGTGGGGTGGGTATTTGGGGCGTGCGTGGGGTGGGTATTTGGGGCGTGCGTGGGGTGGGTATTTGGGGCGTGGGGTGGGTATTTGGGGCGTGCGTGGGGTGGGTATTTGGGGCGTGCGTGGGGTGGGTATTTGGGGCGTGCGTGGGGTGGGTATTTGGGGCGTGGGGTGGGTATTTGGGGCGTGCGTGGGGTGGGTATTTGGGGCGTGCGTGGGGTGGGTATTTGGGGCGTGCGTGGGGTGGGTATTTGGGGCGTGCGTGGGGTGGGTATTTGGGGCGTGGGGTGGGTATTTGGGGCGTGCGTGGGGTGGGTATTTGGGGCGTGCGTGGGGTGGGTATTTGGGGCGTGGGGTGGGTATTTGGGGCGTGCGTGGGGTGGGTATTTGGGGCGTGCGTGGGGTGGGTATTTGGGGCGTGCGTGGGGTGGGTATTTGGGGCGTGGGGTGGGTATTTGGGGCGTGCGTGGGGTGGGTATTTGGGGCGTGCGTGGGGTGGGTATTTGGGGCGTGCGTGGGGTGGGTATTTGGGGCGTGCGTGGGGTGGGTATTTGGGGCGTGGGGTGGGTATTTGGGGCGTGCGTGGGGTGGGTATTTGGGGCGTGTGTGGGGTGGGTATTTGGGGCGTGCGTGGGGTGGGTATTTGGGGCGTGCGTGGGGTGGGTATTTGGGGCGTGGGGTGGGTATTTGGGGCGTGCGTGGGGTGGGTATTTGGGGCGTGCGTGGGGTGGGTATTTGGGGCGTGCGTGGGGTGGGTATTTGGGGCGTGGGGTGGGTATTTGGGGCGTGCGTGGGGTGGGTATTTGGGGCGTGCGTGGGGTGGGTATTTGGGGCGTGCGTGGGGTGGGTATTTGGGGCGTGCGTGGGGTGGGTATTTGGGGCGTGCGTGGGGTGGGTATTTGGGGCGTGCGTGGGGTGGGTATTTGGGGCGTGCGTGGGGTGGGTATTTGGGGCGTGGGGTGGGTATTTGGGGCGTGCGTGGGGTGGGTATTTGGGGCGTGCGTGGGGTGGGTATTTGGGGCGTGGGGTGGGTATTTGGGGCGTGCGTGGGGTGGGTATTTGGGGCGTGCGTGGGGTGGGTATTTGGGGCGTGCGTGGGGTGGGTATTTGGGGCGTGCGTGGGGTGGGTATTTGGGGCGTGCGTGGGGTGGGTATTTGGGGCGTGGGGTGGGTATTTGGGGCGTGCGTGGGGTGGGTATTTGGGGCGTGCGTGGGGTGGGTATTTGGGGCGTGGGGTGGGTATTTGGGGCGTGCGTGGGGTGGGTATTTGGGGCGTGCGTGGGGTGGGTATTTGGGGCGTGCGTGGGGTGGGTATTTGGGGCGTGCGTGGGGTGGGTATTTGGGGCGTGGGGTGGGTATTTGGCGCGTGCGTGGGGTGGGTATTTGGGGCGTGCGTGGGGTGGGTATTTGGGGCGTGCGTGGGGTGGGTATTTGGGGCGTGGGGTGGGTATTTGGGGCGTGCGTGGGGTGGGTATTTGGGGCGTGCGTGGGGTGGGTATTTGGGGCGTGCGTGGGGTGGGTATTTGGGGCGTGCGTGGGGTGGGTATTTGGGGCGTGGGGTGGGTATTTGGGGCGTGCGTGGGGTGGGTATTTGGGGCGTGCGTGGGGTGGGTATTTGGGGCGTGCGTGGGGTGGGTATTTGGGGCGTGCGTGGGGTGGGTATTTGGGGCGTGGGGTGGGTATTTGGGGCGTGCGTGGGGTGGGTATTTGGGGCGTGCGTGGGGTGGGTATTTGGGGCGTGCGTGGGGTGGGTATTTGGGGCGTGGGGTGGGTATTTGGGGCGTGCGTGGGGTGGGTATTTGGGGCGTGCGTGGGGTGGGTATTTGGGGCGTGCGTGGGGTGGGTATTTGGGGCGTGGGGTGGGTATTTGGGGCGTGCGTGGGGTGGGTATTTGGGGCGTGCGTGGGGTGGGTATTTGGGGCGTGCGTGGGGTGGGCGTCTCAGACGCTCTGCTCCGCTCCGCTCTGAGACGCTCTGCTCTGAGACGCTCTGCTCTGAGACGCTCCGCTCTGAGACGCTCTGCTCTGGGACGCTCTGCTCTGAGACGCTCTGCTCTGCTCCGCTCTGAGACGCTCTGCTCCGCTCCGCTCTGAGATGCTCCGCTCTGCTCTGAGACGCTCTGCTCCGCTCCGCTCTGAGACGCTCTGCTCCGCTCCGCTCTGAGATGCTCCGCTGAGATGTGATGTGATGTGATGTGATGTGATGTGATGTGATCACATGTGATGTGATGTGATGTGATGTGATGTGATCACATGTGATGTGATGTGATGTGATCACATGTGTTGTGATGTGATGTGATGTGATGTGATCACATGTGATGTGATGTGATGTGATCACATCACATGTGATGTGATCACATGTGATGTGATGTGATCACATCACATGTGATGTGATCACATGTGATGTGATGTGATCACATGTGATGTGATGTGATGTGATGTGATGTGATGTGATGTGATGTGATGTGATGTGATGTGATGTGATGTGATCACATGTGATGTGATGTGATGTGATCACATGTGATGTGATGTGATCACATGAGATGTGATGTGATCACATGTGATGTGATGTGATGTGATGTGATGTGATGTGATCACATGTGATGTGATGTGATCACATGTGATGTGATGTGATGTGATGTGATGTGATGTGATGTGATGTGATGTGATGTGATATGATCACATGTGATGTGATGTGATCACATGTGATGTGATGTGATGTGATCACATGTGATGTGATGTGATGTGATCACATGTGATTTGATGTGATGTGATGTGATGTGATGTGATCACATGTGATGTGATGTGATCACATGTGATGTGATGTGATGTGATCACTTGAGATGTGATGTGATCACATGTGATGTGATGTGATGTGATGTGATCACATGTGATGTGATGTGATCACATGTGATGTGATGTGATGTGATGTGATGTGATGTGATGTGATGTGATGTGATCACATGTGATGTGATGTGATGTGATGTGATGTGATGTGATGTGATGTGATGTGATGTGATGTGATGTGATGTGATGTGATCACATGTGTTGTGATGTGATTTGATGTGATGTGATGTGATGTGATCACATGTGATGTGATGTGATGTGATGTGATGTGATGTGATGTGATGTGATGTGATGTGATGTGATCACATGTGATGTGATGTGATGTGATCACATGTGTTGTGATGTGATGTGATGTGATGTGATGTGATCACATGTGATGTGATGTGATCACATGTGATGTGATGTGATGTGATGTGATGTGATGTGATCACATGTGATGTGATGTGATGTGATCACATGTGATGTGATGTGATGTGATCACATGAGATGTGATGTGATCACATGTGATGTGATGTGATGTGATGTGATGAGATGTGATCACATGTGATGTGATGTGATCACATGTGATGTGATGTGATGTGATGTGATGTGATGTGATCACATGTGATGTGATCAAATGTGATGTGATCACATGTGATGTGATGTGATCACATGTGATGTGATATGATGTGATGTGATGTGATGTGATCACATGTGATGTGATATGATGTGATGTGATGTGATCACATGTGATGTGATGTGATCACATGTGATGTGATGTGATGTGATGTGATGTGATGTGATGTGATGTGATGTGATGTGATGTGATGTGATGTGATGTGATGTGATGTGATGTGATGTGATCACATGTGATGTGATGTGATGTGATGTGATGTGATGTGATGTGATGTGATGTGATGTGATGTGATCACATGTGATGAGACGCTCTGCTCTGAGACGCTCTGCTCCGCTCCGCTCTGAGACGCTCTGCTCCGCTCCGCTCTGAGACGCTCTGCTCCGCTCCGCTCTGAGACGCTCTGCTCCGCTCCGCTCTGAGATGCTCCGCTCTGAGACGCTCTGCTCCGCTCCGCTCTGAGACGCTCTGCTCCGCTCCGCTCTGAGACGCTCCGCTCTGAGACGCTCTGTGATGTGATGTGATGTGATGTGATGTGATCACATGTGATGTGATGTGATGTGATGTGATCACATGTGTTGTGATGTGATGTGATGTGATGTGATGTGATGTGATGTGATCACATGTGATGTGATGTGATCACATGTGATGTGATGTGATGTGATGTGATGTGATGTGATCACATGTGATGTGATGTGATGTGATCACATGTGATGTGATGTGATGTGATCACATGAGATGTGATGTGATCACATGTGATGTGATGTGATGTGATGAGATGTGATCACATGTGATGTGATGTGATCACATGTGATGTGATGTGATGTGATGTGATGTGATGTGATGTGATCACATGTGATGTTCCGCTCTGCTCCGCTCCGCTCTGAGACGCTCTGCTCCGCTCCGTGACGCTCCGCTCTGAGACGCTCCGCTCTGAGACGCTCTGCTCCGCTCTGAGACGCTCTGCTCTGCTCCGCTCCGCTCTGAGACGCTCTGCTCTGAGACGCTCTGCTCCGCTCCGCTCTGAGACGCTCTGCTCTGAGACGCTCTGCTCCGCTCCGCTCTGAGACGCTCCGATCTTCTCCGCTCTGAGACGCTCTGCTCTGAGACGCTCTGCTCTGAGACGCTCTGCTCCGCTCTGAGACGCTCCGATCTTCTCCGCTCTGAGACGCTCCTCTCTGAGACGCTCCTCTCTGAGACGCTCTGCTCTGAGACGCTCCGCTCCGCTCTGCTCTGAGACGCTCCGCTCTGAGACTGCTCCGCTCTGAGACGCTCTGAGACGCTCCGCTCTGAGACGCTCCGCTCTGAGACTGCTCCGCTCTGAGACTGCTCCGCTCTGAGACGCTCCGCTCTGAGACGCTCTGCTCCGCTCCGCTCTGAGACGCTCTGCTCCGCTCCGCTCTGAGATGCTCCGCCCTGCTCTGAGACGCTCTGCTCCGCTCCGCTCTGAGACGCTCTGCTCCGCTCCGCTCTGAGATGCTCCGCTCCGCTCTGAGACGCTCCGCTCTGAGACGCTCCGCTCTGAGACGCTCCGCTCTGAGACGCTCTGCTCCGCTCCGCTCTGAGACGCTCTGCTCTGAGACGCTCTGCTCTGAGACGCTCTGCTCTGCTCCGCTCTGAGACGCTCCGCTCTGAGACTGCTCTGAGACGCTCTGCTCCGCTCCGCTCTGAGACACTCTGCTCTGAGATGCTCTGCTCTGAGACGCTCCGCTCTGAGACGCTCCGCTCTGAGACGCTCTGCTCTGAGACGCTCTGCTCTGCTCCGCTCCGCTCTGAGACGCTCTGCTCCGCTCCGCTCTGAGATGCTCCGCTCTGCTCTGAGACGCTCTGCTCCGCTCCGCTCTGAGACGCTCTGCTCCGCTCTGAGACGCTCCGCTCTGAGACGCTCTGCTCCGCTCCGCTCTGAGACGCTCTGCTCTGAGACGCTCTGCTCCGCTCCGCTCTGAGACGCTCTGCTCTGAGACGCTCCGCTCCGCTCTGCTCTGAGACGCTCCGCTCCGCTCTGAAACGCTCCGCTCTGAAACGCTCCGCTCTGAGACGCTCTGCTCCGCTCCGCTCTGAGACGCTCTGAGACGCTCCGCTCTGAGACGCTCTGCTCCGCTCCGCTCTGAGACGCTCTGCTCCGCTCCGCTCTGAGACGCTCCGCTCTGAGACGCTCTGCTCCGCTCCGCTCTGAGACGCTCCGCTCTGAGACGCTCTGCTCTGAGACGCTCCGCTCTGAGACGCTCCGCTCTGAGACGCTCCGCTCTGAGACGCTCTGCTCTGAGACGCTCTGCTCCGCTCCGCTCTGAGACGCTCTGCTCTCTGCTCCGCTCTGAGACGCTCCGCTCTGAGACGCTCTGCTCTGAGACGCTCCGCTCCGTTCTGCTCTGAGACGCTCTGAGACTGCTCCGCTCTGAGACGCTCTGCTCTGCTCCGCTCCGCTCTGAGACGCTCTGCTCTGAGACGCTCTGCTCTGAGACGCTCTGCTCCGCTCCGCTCTGAGACGCTCTGCTCTGAGACGCTCTGCTCCGCTCCGCTCTGAGACGCTCCGATCTTCTCCGCTCTGAGACGCTCTGCTCTGAGACGCTCTGCTCCGCTCTGAGACGCTCCGAACTTCTCCGCTCTGAGACGCTCCGCTCTGAGACGCTCTGCTCTGAGACGCTCTGCTCTGAGACGCTCCGCTCTGAGACTGCTCCGCTCTGAGACGCTCTGAGACGCTCCGCTCTGAGACGCTCCGCTCTGAGACTGCTCCGCTCTGAGACTGCTCCGCTCTGAGACGCTCCGCTCTGAGACGCTCTGCTCCGCTCCGCTCTGAGACGCTCTGCTCCGCTCCGCTCTGAGATGCTCCGCCCTGCTCTGAGACGCTCTGCTCCGCTCCGCTCTGAGACGCTCTGCTCCGCTCCGCTCTGAGATGCTCCGCTCCGCTCTGAGACGCTCCGCTCTGAGACGCTCCGCTCTGAGACGCTCCGCTCTGAGACGCTCTGCTCCGCTCCGCTCTGAGACGCTCTGCTCTGAGACGCTCTGCTCTGAGACGCTCTGCTCCGCTCTGCTCCGCTCCGCTCTGAGACTGCTCTGAGACGCTCTGCTCCGCTCCGCTCTGAGACGCTCTGCTCTGAGATGCTCTGCTCTGAGACGCTCCGCTCTGAGACGCTCCGCTCTGAGACGCTCTGCTCTGAGACGCTCTGCTCTGCTCCGCTCCGCTCTGAGACGCTCTGCTCCGCTCCGCTCTGAGACTGCTCTGAGACGCTCTGCTCCGCTCCGCTCTGAGACGCTCTGCTCCGCTCTGAGACGCTCCGCTCTGAGACGCTCTGCTCCGCTCCGCTCTGAGACGCTCTGCTCTGAGACGCTCTGCTCCGCTCCGCTCTGAGACGCTCTGCTCTGAGACGCTCCGCTCCGCTCTGCTCTGAGACGCTCCGCTCCGCTCTGAAACGCTCCGCTCTGAGACGCTCTGCTCCGCTACGCTCTGAGACGCTCTGAGACGCTCCGCTCTGAGACGCTCTGCTCCGCTCCGCTCTGAGACGCTCTGCTCCGCTCCGCTCTGAGACGCTCCGCTCTGAGACGCTCTGCTCCGCTCCGCTCTGAGACGCTCTGCTCCGCTCCGCTCTGAGACTGCTCTGCTCTGAGACGCTCTGCTCTGAGACGCTCTGCTCTGAGACGCTCCGCTCTGAGACGCTCCGCTCTGAGACGCTCTGCTCTGAGACGCTCCGCTCTGAGACGCTCTGCTCTCTGCTCCGCTCTGAGACGCTCCGCTCTGAGACGCTCCGCTCCGTTCTGCTCTGAGACGCTCTGAGACTGCTCCGCTCTGAGACGCTCTGCTCTGCTCCACTCTGAGACGCTCTGCTCTGAGACGCTCCGCTCTGAGACGCTCTGCTCTGAGACGCTCTGCTCACCCCGCTCTGAGACGCTCCGCTCTGAGACGCTCCGCTCTGAGACTGCTCTGCTCTGAGACTGCTCTGCTCTGAGACGCTCTGCTCTGAGACGCTCCGCTCTGAGACGCTCCGCTCTGAGACGCTCTGCTCCGCTCTGCTCCGCTCCGCTCTGAGACGCTCTGAGACGCTCTGAGACGCTCTGCTCTGAGACGCTCCGCTCTGAGACGCTCTGCTCTGAGACGCTCCGCTCCGCTCTGCTCTGAGACGCTCCGCTCCGCTCTGAGACGCTCCGCTCTGAGACGCTCTGCTCTGAGACGCTCCGCTCTGAGACGCTCTGCTCTGAGACGCTCCGCTCTGAGACGCTCTGCTCCGCTCCGCTCTGAGACGCTCTGCTCTGAGATGCTCTGCTCTGAGACGCTCCGCTCTGAGACGCTCTGCTCTGAGACGCTCTGCTCCGCTCCGCTCTGAGACGCTCTGTTCCGCTCCGCTCTGAGACGCTCTGCTCTGAGACACTCCGCTCTGAGACTGCTCCGCTCTGAGACGCTCTGCTCCGCTCCGCTCTGAGACGCTCCGCTCTGAGACGCTCTGCTCCGCTCCGCTCTGAGACGCTCTGCTCCGCTCCGCTCTGAGACGCTCTGCTCCGCGCCGCTCTGAGACGCTCTGCTCTGAGACGCTCTGCTCTGAGACGCTCTGCTCTGAGACGCTCTGCTCCGCTCCGCTCTGAGACGCTCCGCTCTGAGACTGCTCTGAGACGCTCTGCTCCGCTCCGCTCTGAGACGCTCTGCTCTGAGACGCTCTGCTCTGAGACGCTCCGCTCTGAGACGCTCTGCTCTGAGACGCTCTGCTCTGAGACGCTCTGCTCTGCTCCGCTCTGACACGCTCTGCTCCGCTCCGCTCTGAGATGCTCCGCTCTGCTCTGAGACGCTCTGCTCCGCTCCGCTCTGAGACGCTCTGCTCCGCTCCGCTCTGAGATGCTCCGCTCCGCTCTGAGACGCTCCGTTCTGAGACGCTCTGCTCCGCTCCGCTCTGCTCTGAGACGCTCTGCTCTGAGACGCTCCGCTCCGCTCTGAAACGCTCCGCTCTGAGACGCTCTGCTCCGCTCCGCTCTGAGACGCTCTGCTCCGCTCCGCTCCGCTCTGAGACGCTCCGCTCTGAGACGCTTTGCTCCGCTCCACTCTGAGACGCTCTGCTCTGAGACACTCCGCTCTGAGACTGCTCCGCTCTGAGACGCTCTGCTCCGCTCCGCTCTGAGACGCTCCGCTCTGAGACGCTCCGCTCTGAGACGCTCTGCTCCGCTCCGCTCTGAGACGCTCTGCTCCGCTCCGCTCTGAGACGCTCTGCTCCGCGCCGCTCTGAGACGCTCTGCTCTGAGACGCTCTGCTCTGAGACGCTCTGCTCCGCTCCGCTCTGAGACGCTCTGCTCTGAGACTGCTCTGAGACGCTCTGCTCCGCTCCGCTCTGAGACGCTCCGCTCTGAGACGCTCTGCTCTGAGACGCTCCGCTCTGAGACGCTCCGCTCTGAGACGCTCTGCTCTGAGACGCTCTGCTCTGAGACGCTCCGCTCTGAGACGCTCCGCTCTGAGACGCTCTGCTCTGCTCCGCTCCGCTCTGAGACGCTCTGCTCCGCTCCGCTCTGAGATGCTCCGCTCTGCTCTGAGACGCTCTGCTCCGCTCCGCTCTGAGACGCTCTGCTCCGCTCCGCTCTGAGATGCTCCGCTCCGCTCTGAGACGCTCTGCTCTGAGATGCTCTGCTCTGAGACGCTCCGCTCTGAGACGCTCCGCTCTGAGACGCTCCGCTCTGAGACGCTCTGCTCTGCTCCGCTCCGCTCTGAGACGCTCCGCTCTGAGATGCTCCGCTCTGCTCTGAGACGCTCTGCTCCGCTCCGCTCTGAGACGCTCTGCTCCGCTCCGCTCTGAGATGCTCCGCTCCGCTCTGAGACGCTCCGCTCTGAGACGCTCTGCTCCGCTCCGCTCTGCTCTGAGACGCTCTGCTCTGAGACGCTCCGCTCCGCTCTGAAACGCTCCGCTCTGAGACGCTCTGCTCCGCTCTGCTCTGAGACGCTCTGCTCTGAGACGCTCCGCTCTGAGACGCTCTGAGACGCTCCGCTCTGAGACGCTCTGCTCTGAGACGCTCCGCTCTGAGACGCTCCGCTCCGCTCTGCTCTGCTCTGAGACGCTCTGCTCTGAGACGCTCCGCTCTGAGACGCTCCGCTCTGAGACGCTCCGCTCTGAGACTGCTCCGCTCTGAGACGCTCTGCTCTGCGACGCTCTGAGACGCTCTGCTCTGAGACGCTCCGCTCTGAGACGCTCCGCTCTGAGACGCTCTGCTCTGAGACGCTCTGCTCCGCTCCGCTCTGAGACGCTCCGCTCTGCTCCGCTCTCAGACGCTCTGCTCTGAGACCCTCTGCTCCGCTCCGCTCTGAGACGCTCTGTTCCGCTCCGCTCTGTTCCGCTCTGCTCTGAGACACTCCGCTCTGAGACTGCGGAGTGTCTGCTCCGCTCTGAGATGCTCTGCTCTGCTCCGCTCCGCTCTGAGACGCTCTGCTCTGAGACGCTCTGCTCTGAGACGCTCTGCTCCGCTCTGAGACGCTCTGCTCCGCTCCGCTCTGAGACGCTCTGCTCCGCTCCGCTCTGAGATGCTCCGCTCCGCTCTGAGACGCTCCGCTCTGAGACGCTCCGCTCTGAGACGCTCTGCTCCGCTCCGCTCTGAGACGCTCTGCTCTGAGACGCTCCGCGAGATGCTCTGAGATAATTTGCTCTGCTCCGCTCCGCTCTGAGACGCTCCGCTCTGAGACGCGCTGCTCCGCTCCGCTCTGAGACGCTCTGCTCTGAGACTGCTCCGCTCTGAGACGCTCTGCTCTGAGACGCTCTGCTCTGAGACGCTCCGCTCTGCTCTGAGCCTGCTCTGCTCTGAGACGCTCTGCTCTGAGACGCTCTGCTCTGAGACTGCTCCGCTCTGAGACGCTCCGCTCTGCTCTGAGACTGCTCTGCTCTGAGACGCTCTGCTCTGAGACGCTCTGCTCTGAGACTGCTCCGCTCTGAGACGCTCCGCTCTGCTCTGAGACTGCTCTGCTCTGAGACGCTCTGCTCTGAGACTGCTCTGCTCTGAGACTGCTCCGCTCTGAGACGCTCTGCTCTGAGACGCTCTGCTCTGAGACTGCTCAGCTCTGAGACGCTCCGCTCTGCTCTGAGACTGCTCTGCTCTGAGACGCTCTGCTCTGAGACTGCTCTGCTCTGAGACGCTCCGCTCTGAGACGCTCTGAGACGCTCCGCTCTGAGACGCTCTGCTCTGAGACTGCTCTGCTCTGAGACGCTCTGCTCTGAGACGCTCTGTTCTGAGACTGCTCTGCTCTGAGACGCTCTGCTCTGAGACGCTCCACTCTGCTCTGAAACTGCTCTGCTGAGACGCTCTGCTCTGAGACGCTCTGCTCTGAGACTGCTCCGCTCTGAGACGCTCCGCTCTGAGACTGCTCCGCTCTGAGACGCTCTGCTCTGAGACGCTCTAATCTGAGACTGCTCTGCTCTGAGACGCTCTGCTCTGAGACTGCTCTGCTCTGAGACGCTCTGCTCTGAGACGCTCCGCTCTGAGACGCTCCGCTCTGAGACTGCTCCGCTCTGAGACGCTCTGCTCTGCGACGCTCTGAGACGCGACGCTCTGAGACGCTCCGCTCTGAGACGCTCCGCTCTGAGACGCTCCGCTCTGAGACGCTCTGCTCTGAGACGCTCTGCTCCGCTCCGCTCTGAGACGCTCCGCTCTGAGACGCTCCGCTCTGCTCCGCTCTCAGACGCTCTGCTCTGAGACGCTCTGCTCCGCTCCGCTCTGAGACGCTCTGTTCCGCTCCGCTCTGTTCCGCTCTGCTCTGAGACACTCCGCTCTGAGACTGCGGAGTGTCTGCTCCGCTCTGAGATGCTCTGCTCTGCTCCGCTCCGCTCTGAGACGCTCTGCTCTGAGACGCTCTGCTCTGAGACGCTCTGCTCCGCTCTGAGACGCTCTGCTCCGCTCCGCTCTGAGACGCTCTGCTCCGCTCCGCTCTGAGATGCTCCGCTCCGCTCTGAGACGCTCCGCTCTGAGACGCTCCGCTCTGAGACGCTCTGCTCCGCTCCGCTCTGAGACGCTCTGCTCTGAGACGCTCCGCGAGATGCTCTGAGATAATATGCTCTGCTCCGCTCCGCTCTGAGACGCTCCGCTCTGAGACGCGCTGCTCCGCTCCGCTCTGAGACGCTCTGCTCTGAGACTGCTCCGCTCTGAGACGCTCTGCTCTGAGACGCTCTGCTCTGAGACGCTCCGCTCTGCTCTGAGCCTGCTCTGCTCTGAGACGCTCCGCTCTGCTCTGAGCCTGCTCTGCTCTGAGACGCTCTGCTCTGAGACGCTCTGCTCTGAGACTGCTCCGCTCTGAGACGCTCCGCTCTGCTCTGAGACTGCTCTGCTCTGAGACGCTCTGCTCTGAGACGCTCTGCTCTGAGACTGCTCCGCTCTGAGACGCTCCGCTCTGCTCTGAGACTGCTCTGCTCTGAGACGCTCTGCTCTGAGACTGCTCTGCTCTGAGACTGCTCCGCTCTGAGACGCTCTGATCTGAGACGCTCTGCTCTGAGACTGCTCAGCTCTGAGACGCTCCGCTCTGCTCTGAGACTGCTCTGCTCTGAGACGCTCTGCTCTGAGACTGCTCTGCTCTGAGACGCTCCGCTCTGAGACGCTCTGAGACGCTCTGAGACGCTCCGCTCTGAGACGCTCTGCTCTGAGACTGCTCTGCTCTGAGACGCTCTGCTCTGAGACGCTCTGTTCTGAGACTGCTCTGCTCTGAGACGCTCTGCTCTGAGACGCTCCACTCTGCTCTGAAACTGCTCTGCTGAGACGCTCTGCTCTGAGACGCTCTGCTCTGAGACTGCTCCGCTCTGAGACGCTCCGCTCTGAGACTGCTCCGCTCTGAGACGCTCTGCTCTGAGACGCTCTAATCTGAGACTGCTCTGCTCTGAGACGCTCTGCTCTGAGACTGCTCTGCTCTGAGACGCTCTGCTCTGAGACGCTCTGCTCTGAGACTGCTCCGCTCTGAGACGCTCTGCTCTGAGACTGCTCTGCTCTGAGACCCTCTGCTCTGAGACTGCTCTGTTCTGAGACGCTCTGCTCTGAGACTGCTCTGCTCTGAGACGCTCTGCTCTGAGACTGCTCTGCTCTGAGACTGCTCTGAGACGCTCTGCTCTGAGACGCTCTGCTCTGAGACGCTCTGCTCTGAGACGCTCTTCTCTGAGACGCTCTGCTCTGAGACGCTCTGTTCTGAGACTGCTCTGCTCTGAGACGCTCTTCTCTGAGACGCTCTGCTCTGAGACGCTCTGCTCTGAGACGCTCTTCTCTTAGACGCTCTTCTCTGAGACGCTCTTCTCTGAGACGCTCTGCTCTGATACGCTCTGCTCTGAGACTGCTCTGCTCTGAGACGCTCTGCTCTGAGACTGCTCTGCTCTGAGACTGCTCCGCTCTGAGACGCTCCGCTCTGCTCTGAGACGCTCTGGTCTGAGACTGCTCCGCTCTGAGACGCTCTGCTCTGAGACTGCTCTGCTCTGAGACCCTCTGCTCTGAGACTGCTCTGTTCTGAGACGCTCTGCTCTGAGACTGCTCTGCTCTGAGACGCTCTGCTCTGAGACTGCTCTGCTCTGAGACTGCTCTGAGACGCTCTGCTCTGAGACGCTCTGCTCTGAGACGCTCTGCTCTGAGACGCTCTTCTCTGAGACGCTCTGCTCTGAGACGCTCTGCTCTGAGACGCTCTTCTCTGAGACGCTCTGCTCTGAGACGCTCTGCTCTGAGACGCTCTTCTCTTAGACGCTCTTCTCTGAGACGCTCTTCTCTGAGACGCTCTGCTCTGATACGCTCTGCTCTGAGACTGCTCTGCTCTGAGACGCTCTGCTCTGAGACTGCTCTGCTCTGAGACTGCTCCGCTCTGAGACGCTCCGCTCTGCTCTGAGACGCTCTGGTCTGAGACTGCTCCGCTCTGAGACTGCTCTGCTCTGAGACTGCTCTGCTCTGAGACGCTCTCCTGCTCTGAGACTGCTCTGCAGTGCCATCTATTAGAGAGTTGCGCCAACTCCGTTCACTTCTTCGGGCCAGGTCTTCTACATACACATACATTGGCGAATAGTGACAAATCCCTAAACCGGAAGTTCATGGAATGCATTGAAGTCGACGGCTCCTTGTCACTATTTCCAGCTACATAAACCACGTGACCCGACCCCTCATTGGCGCAACTCTCTAATAGAAGGCTCTGCTGCTCTGCTCTGAGACTGCTCTGCTCATCATTGTCCTGCCCTTACAAAGAATTATTATTTTGTAATATTTAAATAATTTATTATTAATAATTGCTGATGTAAAACATATTGATTATCATCACAGCTTTGCAAGAGACCATGGGGCACATTAATATATCGTCGGTGTCCAGCCGGGACCAGCTAACTCCATTTTCAGGTTTTTTTTTTTTTCATAAATCAATGATATTGAACCCCCTTTACATCTGTGTAAAGTTTTTTTTTATAATAACCTATGAAAAGTATTAAAAAGCGCCTCCCAAACTCCCAACTCCATTGGATCCTCAAACTGTCCATCAAAAACAAACAACTCCCCCCTCCTCTCATGCTCTCCACTGCTGCATACTATATATACAGGGTTTATAAATACTACAGATTTAAAAAAAAAACATAATTCAGACTTTTTGGGACCAATTGTCAGATATAAATTTGGCCAGTTTTCAGTGTGTAATTTCAGCGTTAAACCAATATGCAGGATGTGACTGAATATCACTCATGTCAGACTGCATTCATGCTTTACCCTCCACCTTTAGCAGAGACTTTAAGTGAACAGTCATTTGCTCTCGGCTCTGGTCACCGTTTTGCGGGGTGTTTTCACCAACCCAGTGACTGGAAGGTTTAGGCAACACACAACACACAACAGTGTAATAATAAAATGTTGATGGATAGGTAAATGCAACTGTGGTTGTTATTGTTAGTGCAGTAGGCTACAGATTCTATTATTCATGAATGTATTTTTTTTATTGATATGCCATTTATTTATTGTTGGTGTGCCATGAGTGCTTTTGTTAAATACATTTAGCAGAATTGTTTGTTGTACTCAACTGTAGAAGAACAACAATGGTAACAGTTAGATCCATGGATGTTTTCAATGCATGTTAAAATAAAAGTTGTTTAAGTACAGTATTCAGCTTGATCTATACTTAGTATATGAGGATGGCGCACACCATAAATAGCTGATCTCCAAGCTCACAATGCGTTGTGATGTGTTGTGAGCTTTGAGATTCATTGTCAGCTGTTCTTATCAATGATGGACAAAACCTCCTAACTCCACTCAATGATGGACAAAACCTCCTAACTCCACTTGAGCTGGATTTGGGTAAAGTGGTGATAATATAATGACACATGCAAGTATCTGATAATATACAAAGTCACAATACCAAGTTTGATGAGGCAGTATTGCTTTGTTTTAAAAAATATAAGGTTTTCTTTATTTTCTGAAAAATGTATATTTTGTTTTTCATTTCCTGAACAATTACCATTTTGGAGTTAGCTGGTTCTGGCCGGACAGCAGAGATATAGTTGTTGGGTGATAACTATGTTTTTTGAATTTTTTGAAAATTTACATTGAAATGGATGGGATTCTGTAATATTTCAATAATTTATTATTAATAATTGCTGCTGTAAAACATATTGATAATCATCACAGCTTTACAAGAGACCATGGGGCACATTAATATATAGTTGTTGGTTGATAACTATGTTTTTTGAATTTTTTATGATTTTTTGAAAAATTACATTGAAATGGATGGGGATTCTGTAATATTTCAATATTTTATTATTAATAATTCCTAATGCAAAACATATCGGTAATCATCACAGCTTTACAAGAGACCATGGGACACATTAATATATAGTTGTTGGGTGATAACCATGTTTTTTGGATTTCTTATGATTTTTCTAAAGATTACATTGAAATGGATGGGATTCTGTAATATTTCAATAATTTATTATTAATAATTGCTGCTGTAAAACATATTGATGATAATCATCACAGCTTTACAAGAGACCATGGGGCACATTAATATATAGTTGTTGGGTGATAACTATGTTTTTTGATTTTTTTATGATTTTTTGAAAAATTACATTGAAATGGATGGGATTCTGTAATATTTCAATAATTTATTATTAATAATTGCTGCTGTAAAACATATTGATAACCATCACAGCTTTGCAAGAGACCATGGGGCACATTAATATATAGTTGTTGGGTAATAACTATGTTTTTTGAATTTTTATGATTTTTTGAAAGATTGCATTGAAATGGATGGGGATTCTGTAATATTTCAATATTTTATTATTAATAATTGCTACTGTAAAACATATTGGTAATCATCACAGGTGTACAAGAGACCATGGGGCACATTAATATATAGTTGTTGGGTGATAACTATGTTTTCAGATTTTTTTATGATTTTCAAAAAAATTACATTAAACTGTATGGGATTCTGTAATATTACAATATTTTACTATTAATAATTTGTGCAGTAAAACATTTTGGTAATAATCACAGACGAGAACATTAGACACAAACAATGTTTTACGTTTGTTTTATTACATTTTTACATGTATATATTGAAGTAACTGGGATTTACGATTTCATTGAACGCACCATCAGTTCGCCTAACCGTAAAAAGCCACGTAGCTGCGGAATCATTTTTGAAGCACGGCTAGGGCGACTGACTCTCTCTGAAGAGCGGCCAGCGTGACCGCAGTGACGAGATGTCTGTGGACAAATACATATTATGTGTGGGACTGCGGGTCCTTGACATGAAACTGTTTGAGATCCACTGGTTTAAACTACATTAGGAAACAAGCCCAAATAAGCAACTACACTTTAGAAACAAGCCTAAAAAACCGCAACTACCAATATTTACAAGGGACTTTACAGAAAAACAAGCCCAAAGTCGCTTATAATAAGCGGACATGGCAACGCTGGCAACCAGCCTTTTTCTCTCTCTCTTTCTCTCTCCCCAAAAGATCTTCCGGGCACATTACCGCCTCCTACTGATCCGGAGTGAGAACTGAAGGCTCTGGTCCAAACCATATGATGGTAAAGTAACTAAGTACATAACTACATTTACTTAAATACTGTACCTTTTTTTTTTACGTTACTGGAGCATTTTCAGTTTTTGTTGTAATCATTCTACTCCACCACATCTCAGAGGCAAATATTGTACTTTTTACTCCACTACAATTATTTGAAATCTTTAGTTACTACGGTAGTCACTTTGTAGATTTTAATTATTATTACAAAACATACAGTGACATCAGCCCTATTTCACTTTCTTTGACTATTCGAAAATAACAGATCAGAGGTTGTAGATCTGCTATTTTCAAAAGATTTGTATACATTTGAAACCTGTGAAACAGGACATTCTGAATAATGAGTACTTTCTACTTTTGGTACTTTAACAGTAAAATGTTATACCAATACTTTCGTACTTTTACTCAAGTAAATATGTCTACATTGGCATTACAGTGTTGATACTTTTACTCAATAAAAAAAAGAAACGAGTACTTTTCCTATCACTGATAACAAGTAACCAAATGAAGACGAAAATGTTTACATAACTATTACTTAATTTGCTCTTTTCGGCGCGCGACACTATGGTGCGAAGAAGTACCACCAGGGGGCAGCACGCGCCGGCTGAATGTGAAACCCACCCACACACACTTGTAGCTCATCATAATATTATCACTATATCCTTTATTGACAGTCATTATTAATCTGTCAGACCCACTGAAACCAAGCATGACACTAAACTCCACGTGGGTTGATGTGGACAAGCTCACAGATCAGTTCGTTAAGTTAGAAAAGGTAAGTTAAGTCGGTGGTTAAGTAGGCTAATTAATTAGCCATGGAACAGTCATCTGTCATATAATATGACAGTATGTATCAGGGCTAGCCAATTCATTTGCTAATGAATTCACACAGGTCACAACTAAACAACAACACTTTAACGTAGTCAATAATGTTTACTGAACTTGTAGATTATTTTCAAATAGCCAAAGTTACAATAGGGCTGAAGTGGTTAATGTTTTGTGATAATAATCAAAATATATAAAGTAACTAGTAACTAAAGTTTTCAAATAATTGTAGAAAGTACAATATTTGACATTGTGGAGTTAGAAGTAAAAGTACTGAAAATTGGAAATACTCCAGTAAAGTAAATATTCCTGAAAAGCATACTTACTTACTGTAAGTACAGTACTTGAGTAAATGTATTGCTGTTTTCTTTATTTCATCTTCAAATAGAAGATAATAGAAGTGAATGGCTGCAACATCCTGTTGGACATGAAGCTGGATGACACTGACAGAGCTCTGAGACTCTCTCTCTCTAAGGAGAAATGTTTAACTAAGGGTGAGTTTACTCATTAAGTGTAATGTAATCTGTATGCTGTTTAAATTGAGGATGACTGTTATATTTCCATAATTTGTGTGTACTGTTTAAGTTGAGGTGAGGATGAGTTTCATAATGAAATCATTTTTTTCTCATGAGTTTCTAGCTGCATAATTACGGGGACAGAGCTCTGCTCTGTACACGTATTGTTATTGGCAGTATTCTGTCACTTCTTCTTCTTCTTCTGCCACTTTTCGCAGTTCTGGCTGAACCGCGCTGTCGCTTTTTTGATCGGGTGATATGGTAGATGGTCATGAAAAACGATCAAAAAATAATTCTCACAATCTTTCGTCCAAAGGTGGCGCTATAGCACTCAATTGAAAATGCCAACTTTGACCAGGTACAACTCATGCCCTGTTTGACCTACAGCCATGAAACTTGGATACACATATGCGTCTCCTCATGCTGAACAACTTTCACCCTCTGACTTTTGACCTCTGACCTTTAGATCTCCCACCATTTTGAATTATATGAAAAACAGTCATTGGCTCCTAACTTCTGCATTTTTTCACTTATGGAAAATCCGTTGGAAATTTTTGTAGGCAGTGGTCCAAGGTTCAAGTGCTAAACGTTTCGTGCAGATTGCTCAAAAATCCCAGGAGGAGATAGATTTTAACTATTACAGTTTAAAGAAAATTATTCATCTGTGCCTAAAACATACATGCAGACTCACATTTCTTTGAAACTTTGCAGAAATGTACAGGGTCATTCCAAATATCACTGAAACCAATCTTACTCCAATTGGCCAAAAGGCAGACTTTAAACAGGCATAAGTCATGCCTCGTTTGGCCGAAAGTCGTGAAACTTGCTTACACATGTGCCTTGACTCATGAGGAACACACGTATCGATTTGACCATTAAGCTCCGCCCTTAGATTTTCCGCAATTTTGAGCAGTTTGAAAAATACTTGTTTTTGCCAGTTCTGGCTTAACCGTGCATACGCTTTTTACGAAACTCGGCCATATGGTAGATGCTCATGAAAAACTACCAAGAAATAATTCTCACACTCATTCGTCAAAGGGTGGCGCTATAGCACTCAATTGAAAGTGCCAACTTTGAACAGGTACAACTCATGCCCTGTTTGACCTACAACCATGAAACTTCGATACACACATGCGTCTCTTCATGCCCGACAACTTTTGTGGTCTGACTTTTGACCTCTGACCTTTAGATCTCCCACCATTTTGAATTATATGAAAAACAGTCATTGGCTCCTAACTTCTGCATTTTTTCACTTATGGAAAATCCGTTGGAAATTTTTGTAGGCAGAGGTCCAAAGTTCAAGTGGTAAACGTTTCGTGCAGATTGCTCAAAAATCCCAGGAGGAGATAGATTTTAACTATTACAGTTTTATGAAAATTATTCATCTGTGCCTAAAACATACATGCAGACTCACATTTCTTTGAAACTTTGCAGAAATGTACAGGGTCATTCCAAATATCACTGAAACCAATCTTACTCCAATTGGCCAAAAGGGGGCGCTATAGCAATTTTTTGAAAATGCAGACTTTAAACAGGCATAAGTCATGCCTCGTTTGGCCGAAAGTCGTGAAACTTGCTTACACATGTGCCTTGACTCATGAGGAACACACGTATCGATTTGACCATTAAGCTCCGCCCTTAGATTGTCCGCAATTTTGAGCAGCTATTTGCGTGAAACTGTATCATCTGTGTGATCTCCTTTTTCACAGTTACTTGTCTGTTGGGCCAATGGCGTCTCCCTTAAATGAATGCCTCACAATCTCAAGGTCGCCAGTTCAAGCCTCACTTGATGTAGACTTAATTTAAGTTGAATTGCAAACAACATGACTGTATCAATGAATACATGTGCAAATGGTAAAGATAACCTGAAATGCTTATTTGAGAGTACGTTTTTTACGTATGACATAGTACTTCATTCTGAAAATAGCTGATCTACAATCTCACAACTTTTCATGGTTTGTGAGCTTGTAGATCGGCTACTTTCATTAGTTTTGGTTCTGAGGAGATGTACAATTTCTTCATTGGTAAATGGCTTGTGAACGAGTGATCTTAGTGTTAGTGAAACAGGGGCTTGGTTCATGAAAGAAGGCAAGAGTTTATGATCTTCAACAGACAATATCAGCCTGGACAAAGCTATAGCACTATAGGTAGTGTTGCAGCCTATTAGTCTGAAGGTTGAGAGTTCGAATCCTGTTAATGGCAGTAGGTTGAGATGTCCAATCAAACCATTATGTTTCCATCTCTCTCTCTCATCAATCTATTGTTTCCATGTCACTCTCTCTCTCTTCAATCTATTCTGTTTCCATGTGTCTCTCTCTCTCTCTATTCACTGGCCCCGTATTATCGCTGCTTGCAGCTATATTATGAACTTGTATTTTGTGTGAAACAGATATCTGGGTCTTGGACGCCCTCTTGTGGTCATATTCGACTGACTGTGTGAATGCCCTTACAGTCTATGTGCTAATGATGGGTGATTGAATGTTGAAACCAGTACAGCTGATAAATCAACATTCACCCGCCTCTTTATCTATTTTAACTAACTAATATTTATTTATAAATATATAATGATTTGGGATGGATAGGTAACCAGCCAGAGTGTCTGGTAAAGTAAATATCCTTGCTAATCAAATCTATAAATATTTTATAGAGGAAGTTTTATTTTATTGAGCTCCGTATGGACATTTGTCCTCTGTATTCCCTTCTTAGCAGCTTAAATTCATTTATGTTGATTTCAACTGAAATCACTAGTCTGACACTTCATATTTGATATTTCAACTAAGTTGTGGACTGTGTTGCAGACACTCAGGATATGCTAGGTCTACTGACAGGACTCCAGAACACTGTATCGCAGCAGTGTAAACTCAGAGGTATGTGTGTCATATACTGTACAAGTGAGCAATTTTAGGCTAAAGCTTCAGAACAGAATCAAGCATGATACCAAAGCTTGATTCTGTTCTGTTTGCAAGCTTCGGTTCTATAGTAGAACACAGTACTAAATACTTCACCATAAATGTAATGATAATATTCTAAACAAAACTACAGTATATTTTGTTGCCTACGCTAAGTTATAGAATTACTGTTTAAACCAACCTAAGAATGGGAGCAGTGTGGTTTCATCGGAGAGATAGCTGTTGCCTTGACAAGGCTATCAGGCTACTGCTGAATAATACAGGCCAACATTGCATGCACAACATTTGCAACCTGCCAAAGACCAATGTTAGTCCACTAGGATCACAGGAACATTTCTGACCACTAACAGGTCTGAGCAGATACTACTTGGTTGTGTGGTTGTTGACAGAAAGAATATAAAGATCACATGCAAAAAACATCAAACACCATTAAATAAATCTGCAGAAAAAAATCATGCAATTATCTGCATTGTCTTCGATTGCAACTTGTGGCTACTTTATCATGTTGAACTCTCACACTGAATTTGTGTTTCTATTGCAGAGGAGAATGAGAAGCTGAAGGACACTATGGCTGACGTGAAAGAACAGAATAAGCAGACAACAGAGGTTAGGAGTAAACATTTTAATTCATGTTTTGGCTTTCATCTATACCAGGGGTTCCCAACTTTTCTGTTGCGACGGACCGGCTGAAAGTTCATAAAATGATTGAACTCGATTGATTGATTGATTGATTTATTACCCATGCCATGAGCAACTTGTGATACCTTAAGTAAGTAAGTAAGTCGTCGGAGAGTCTTATTGTCGGTATCAGCCGAGAACGCGGGAATCTATCCCCATTACAATGCGCTAGACCCCTGGGAGATGGATTGCTGAGTTGGAGCGCCACACCTACTATCAGCTCCCAGTACTTACCGCACGTCTAGCCGCACCCAAGCTGCAGTACTCATACGCTGAGTTGGCGGTGCCCAGGGTTGAACCCATGACCTTGTGGTCCAAAGGCAAGAGCTCTGTACCTTAAAAGTAATAGCAATACCAAAAATGTAACATAACGCAACAGTAGATGACTTAATTTGACTCAATGTGGATGCTGTGTTCTGTGGTCTCCTATGTTGCCAGTTCCAAGAGGCTAAGATGCAGATGCTGGTTGCTGAGATGAGAGCAGAGGAAGAGAGACACAAGGGGGAGCTGGAGGATCTCAGACAGCAGTGCAAGACTCAGATGGAAGAAAGCCATATGGATTTCCTCCATCAGTGTAAGCCCTCAGTCATGGGAAATACAGATCAGATTGCTGATCCACAGCTACTGTACTGTATATCAAGTCAATCCATCAAATTCATTCATATTGATAGAGCATATTTTACACAACAAAGATAACTGGTGAACTTAAGGAACAAGGCCTATAATCATAACCTACATCGCAACCAAGTGAAAAGAGACAAAATTGTATAAATAAATACAGCAAGGATGAAAGATGGGAAGAAGGTGGTCAGCCATGTTTAGTCCATTGACTGACTCAGTGAAAATAAGGTTTAATTCAAGTTTACATTTCTATTTCATTATTATTATTATTATTATTATTATTATTATTATTATTATTATTATTAGTAGTAGTAGTAGTAGTAGTAGTAGTAGTAGTAGTAGTAGTAGTAGTAGTAGTAGTATTATTATAACATTATTATTATTATTCACTGCTTGAAAAATAACCCAACACATCACAGACGTGACGTGTTTGGTGTTTGTGAGCTTGTAAATCAGCTATTTTCAGCGTGTGACACAGAGCATAAATTAGGCAGAATACTCCATGTTGCGACAACTTGCGAGACACATCAACTTTTCAACATTCAAACTATCCTGCCTATCCTGCGTTACTCTGAAAAATATGTCACTATACAGAAGTTAGATACTCTAGACATGCCATTTCATCTGGAAGTTCTCTTGCTGCTGTTCTTTCTTTGCAGTGGCGGTTAAGGATGCGGAGCTAAAGAAGGTGTTGGAAATTAAGGTGGCTGACATGGAGGAGCTGAACAACAAGTTACGGACTCAGGAGAAGGAGAGTCAGAGTGAACATCTAAAACTGCAGCTGGAGGTAAAGCTAAAAACACCTTTACTACCTTTATTATTATTGTAATATGAGATGTGACTCACAGTTTTTAAAATAGACATTAGACACGTGGACACATTTAAAATAGGGCTCCAGGTTGTTAACCTCTCTCTGTGTTTTGGCAGTTTGGGACAAAGCTCAGTAAGATGCAGAATGCAGCACAAAGGGGTCAGGAGAAGCACCAGTGCTCCACCAGTGTGTTTCCTCAGCACATGTTCAAGAGGGTGAGCAGTTACCAGTTACCACACCTACCGGTGCATGTGTCAGTTTCTCTTATTCTCTTATTCTCTGTCCGTCTCAACTCAACTACAACTACAGTTATTGTCACGTCATGTTTACACCAGATATAATAGGGGTAGGTAATCAAAAGTCTCTTGCATGCCTGAATAAAATCCTTGGTGTGTTGGTGGAGTATTACATAAACATACATGTCTTCACTTGCCCAATAAAGAAAATAATATTTCATCGCAATGTTTCGGTCAAGAACCTTCTTCATGTCTTTTTGATGCCTGAAGAAGGTTCTTGACCAAAACGTTGCGAAGGGGCCCAGCTCCTGCCATGGATTTCCACAGCAGATCTCGCTTTTTCGTTTTAGATAAATTACGAAAATAAGCTAAACCATTAGCAAACAGAGACTTTTGATGTTAAAATGTTTTGTTCAATAGATAATCTTCACAATTTGACACACTTCTTTGTGTTTTATGAATTTTTTAACCACACAGCTTCAAAATTCACGAGATAGTAACTCCCCACAATCACCTGCTGCTGACAGTTTAATGTGAAAAGTATGATGTATTTAGTTTTTTATCTCCTCTTTGTGTGTGTGTAATAATGAAAACCATAGGGAGGTGTTCATTCTCGAGGTCGGCTGTACTTTTGATTACAGCTTAGAGGAAGCCTTCCTAACCAAAGTGCTAAAATATCATCAACTAGAGCAGACCATCTCTCAGCTAGGCTACAGATGTAAACTTTTGTTTTTTATCTTTGGTAACAAGAGTTGGTTGTGAAGGGCCTTCAAATGGCCGGCCTCTCCAAAAGGAGGGCTAAACAATTAGCAAGGTAGGCCTACTGCTCAATATCAGCTATTATAGGAAGCTGCTCAATTTGGAGGAGGTGTTGTTTCCTTTACCCATGATTGTTGTCTGCTGTGTTTGACAAGTATGCCAACATTATTGTATGTAACAATGTTCTGCCTTATATGCACGTTGTAACTGGCTGTTTTCCCATTATCTGACTGCACTGGCAGTGTTTATGTCCTTTGTACAAGGCATTCTTGTACTTCTGTTTATGTGGACATAAATAAATATTTCAAGTGTGTGTGTGTGTGTGTGTGTGTGTGTGTGTGTGTGTGTGTGTGTGTGTGAGTGTGTGAGTGTGTGTGTGTGTGTGTGTGTGTGTGTGTGTGTGTGTGTGTGTGTGTGTGTGTGTGTGTGTGTGTCTGTGTCTGTGTGTGTGTGTGTGTGTGTGTGTGTGTGTGTGTGTGTGTGTGTGTGCGCGTGTGTGCACGTGCACGTGTGCGTGCGGTGTATGGTATGTATTAACTGCCTGTGTGTCCTCAGAAGCTGCAGTCCTTACAAGAGGAGAAGAACAGGGAGATCGAGACTCTGCGTCAGAAAATCAAGGAGTTGGAGGCTCACCAGCGTGCCAGTGTGTTGACTGACAACCGTCTGAAGAGGATGAAGATTTAGCTTTAAATTTAGTAGCCATGTCATAGTAGCCATGTCAGTCTTAGGGCTAATTAATTACTACTTAATTGAACGACCATGTCGTACAATAAGAATGGATTGTGAAAGAAAACGAAATGTCGTGTCCACACATTTTTCATTTGTGAATATGTTGATTTTCTTGTTGTTTGTAAAAATATGAACAAGCCTATAGAGGCCAGTGTGAGTACAACTCTTTTAGTTCGTTGAACCTTTAACCCTGTTAAACCTGTTTCCTCTAGGCAGTTTGCACTTATGATGGCTTTTGACACATCTGAGATCTGTTCTGTTTCGTTTTTATAGTTGTATGTATTTTAGAGAAAGTTACATTTTCAGTTTGTACTTCATTACAGAAACAAACAATTAATTGAATAATACATTATTAAATACACTGTAACTGTGTGTTTGCAGTGTCACAGGCTGGGGGTAGGACCGTGATTCTCAACCTTTTCTCGATCAGGGCCTGCTTGAAAATGTCAAGAAAGCGTTCACAGCCCACCCATCTGTCCACTTAACCACAGCAGCCATTCGGCTGATGTGTTAAGTGGACAGATGGGTGGGCCCTGTGCATTTTCAGAGCATGTTATTTTAATGATCAATCAATTGATTATGTTCCGGCTTTGATCAGTATACTTTACATTCCTATTCATCACAATAAAAACATTTTTTTCAAGGCTATAAAGAAAACATACCAAGATTTGTTTTTACATTACTTTTTAATATGTTAAATAAGTTTTGCCAATTATTTTGGGGCCCACTTGCAATGTCCTCAGCTCCTCACAGCCCACCAGTGGGCCCCGACCCACAGGTTGAGAATCGCTAGGATAGGAGATCATGGGGACTGCTGCAGGAGACAAGTATGGAGATGATAGGAGAGGCTGCATCTTTGGTCATAGGTCCATCACACAGTAAACTGATAGAACTTAATAATTACAGATAGAGTCTAGCCATCTATAAGAGGGCTGTTTGTGTGTTTGTGTGTTTGTGTGTGTGTGTGTGTGTGTGTGTGTGTGTGTGTGTGTGTGTGTGTGTGTGTGTGTGTGTGTGTGTGTGTGTGTGTGTGTGTGTGTGTGTGTGTGTGTGTGTGTGTGTGCGCGCGTGCGTGCGTGCGTGCGTGCGTGCGTGCGTGCGTGCGCATGTGCGTGTGTGTCCGGTCTTGCAAACCGCTGGACCAGCCATTGCCAAATGTCTTGTGCACAGACATAGCCTATCTCCACTAATCTTTTATCACATATAATTTTTTGAAATATTTCAAAACTGTAATTTTCTAATGGAATTCAGTGGGATTGGGGGTCTGGCCGAAACCTTAATTGCCCACATTTGGAGTCATATGTCTTAGATACTGCATGCTCTCCAATCTCTCTAAGTATATTATGTAAGAAGAGAAGAAACACCATAATTTTTCATTGTCACGTCTCTTGGGAAAACTGCAGGTAATTTGACACATTCTACTGTGCCAAATTGGAGAAACCTCACCTAACAATCACCTACACAAACTAACATATACATTTCTATGAACTTTAACCTTTCACCAACAAAACAAAATCCTCTGTAGGTCAGTTCACTGTTTGAACAAGCTCACACTGCGTCGCGATGCAACACATTGTGAGCTTGTAGATCTGCTATTTTCAAAAGATTTTTTACACATTTTATACATTTGCAAACTTGAAATGGGACATTCTGCATAATGAGTACTTTCCACTTTTTGTACATTTTGACACCAGTACTTTTGTGCTTTTACTCAAGTAAATTGTGAATTCCGGACTTTTACTTGTAAAATTGATACTTTTACATAAGTAAAAAAACATGTGAGTACTTTTTCCACCACTGACATTATTTTGGTCCAGGTCATTCCAGCCCAGTTGGTGGCGGTAACGCACCAAAGAAAACCTTCAACCGGAACCGGAAGAAATAGTGCAGTTCCATACATTTTTTGACCACATTGTGTGTTTGCGCGGTACAGTGTGATCTAACATGAATGAATGTTTTATATAATGAATGAATGAACGTAAACGTGTGTGGTATAGATCGTCCTGCAGCAGAGTGGATCGTGCTTTGACACAGAGCAGTAGTGAACACTGAACAGTCCTAGTGAGAGTAAACAGTGTTTACACTTCATCTGATCTGACTGGTAAGTTGTGTGGAAGCACAGCATGAGGCTAATGCTAGCAGCTAAAGCAAAGACTAAGTTGCAACACATGTTTTCACATAAACTTACTGAAACATAAAAAAATATATGATTTTTGTCTGTTTTACCTGGTGGTGCCATTGTATGGAGTGGAGGTAGCCCTGGTTCAGAGCGTTACAGGGCTAGAGAGTGGAGGCTACATGTCAGTGTTGTATAAATTCTGCTTCTAGGCTACTTGTCATGAGTTGACCATTGTAATCCAGGGGTTCTCAACCTTATGTCAAGGACCCCCAGAATGATATGTATTTGGCCGCAGGCCCCCATCTGAAAATGTTTTGGGACCAGGGACCCGACCCCACAAGAAAAGATTTGTGTTAAACAATAATTTAGTTGAAGTGCCCAGTTATCCTCTTATCCAAATTAATCACATGTTTTCCTGTGTTCCACTGAAGGACCATAACCCTGGACACAAATGGCTGGAATATTGTTTGAAGATATTTTTGACGTGAAAGACATTGATCCAGATGGCAAGAAGTTTGACAGAGGTGAATTTCTCTTTTTTAAATTGAATACTTTAACAAATTGCAAACAGTGCAGCAGGTACAAGTACAACTACGCAAGTAATGCTAAAAGGATGACACAAAAAGCCCTGCGAGCTGGTTTCCATTGTGGTCCTGTTATATCGTCTCTGTCGGGTGGAAACCATGTATGTCCAAATATGTTACTTTTCAGGATTAAAATTCAAAAGTAGTTCGAGCTTGTAGATCTGCTACTTTTTGTGTGACGCTGTAGTATGATCAAGTAGGGGCTTCAATTTATGAAAATACACAAAGTTAAAATATAGAGATAAGAGGTTTCTGCCCGATTTTTCTACAACGTTATAATCTGACTTCAAAATAACATGAATCAGGGAAGGAAACATCAACACCTGGCTGGCACCAACAACTACCAGTGACCAAGCCAACATATCAGAGAATGTACTTCCCTTCCAAATTTTCCTCTTTTTTTTTAATAGTAATCTGTAGATGTGTAATCCAGCAATTACAACAGTGTATTATTGTATGTTGACTTCAGTTCATTGTAAAACATTTGAATGATATCATGTATTGATTCTTTTTTTGCTAGTGTCACGTCTGCACTGTGAAAGTGAATCCTTCAAAATGGATCTCATCCTGGATGTGAACATTCAGATCTATCCTGTGGATCTTGGTAAGCAGCAATGTTTTATTTTTGGATGGGGAAAAAAAAAACATTACTAACAGATAGGCATGTCACGTAAGTCAATTGATGTAAAGAAAAATAAAAAGATCTATCGTAGACAAATGAGCAAAAGCTGAAGTTCAAATTGCTACCAAGAGCTTGAACGACACGTGCTTTTTGATGTAAAGAGTGCATATTGACGTCAACCACTTAATCCCTATAATGCTTCCTCATACAGTGAATATAGCAGATGTACAAGCTCACAGTGCATTGCGGCACGTTGTGAGCTTGTAGATCAGCTATTCTCGCTATTTCTGAAAAGTGTGAAATAACATGTATATAAATAGTAAATACATTTGGGATGGCGCCAGGTTGAAATTGGTTAAAAGAAGAGAAAGCTGCTTTATGACAGCAACTTTGAGTTTCCATAACTGCTCAAATCCACCAGAACAACAGTATGATTTTACAGTAAATTGAATCGTGAATTAGTTGTTAGCCTAATTACTGCAACACTAGACCATACCCGGTGAAGGGCGCAGGCGAAAGTATTTGCAAAGTTGGGGTTAATGCACGTCCTGTCGCGCGGTTTCTCCCCCGCGCGCGCCCCGTCGTGGCGCCCCCCTATTCTTAAGTATTTTTACTGTTTTTCTCAACTTTTAGGTATTTTTAGTGTTTTTATCAATCTTTAAGTATTTGTACTTTGTTTTTCAACTTTGAAGTATTTTTACTCATTTTCAGTACTTTTAAGTATTTGTACTCATTTTCAGTACTGTGAAGTGTTTTTACTCAAGGTATTTGAGTATTCTCTCCGTCCCTCTCTCTCTCTCTCCATCTCCCTATTTTCACAACGCATCGCGAGGCGTTGTGAGCTTGTAGATGAGCTATTTTCAGTAGGGGAATATGTAGTCAGCCTGTGGCCATGTTTCCCATTCAACCCGAAAAAAACCCCTACGTCCGCTGCCAGTACTGCTCCCGGTTTGGCTCCAATGGGAAACATGGCCACAGGCTGACTAAATAAGCGATTTAAACGGGTAGTTTCGCTGGCGACCTAAAATATTATGCAGCCGACCAAACCTTAAACATCCGTGCGGTTTAGAATCTACCATTAGTTTTGGGATACGATGTATACAAAAGGGTAAACAGCGGAGCCTTGGCGGACGTTCGCCCGATCCTGGAAGAGAACGACATAGAACCGTTCTTTATGGAGCTAATGTGCATCGTGTGTGGGGGAAAAAATCTGGAGTGTTTACTTTCTGCAGTAGAGAGTGGGCGGGGTCTATGGTGTAGCGTCGGCGTCGGTGTTGCCATGTCCGCCGATTGTAAGCGCTTTAGGGCCAATGTTGGTGTTATAGGGTTCGTTTGGTTTGGTCTCGTTTTCATAGACCTTGCTGCTTGTTTCTCTCGCGAAACCTGGCAACGACGCATGCGCAGTTTGATCAAGAGTCCAACCACCACCCAACCACCACCACCACCGTGAGGTTACTAGAATTATAGGAGGATGTATTAGTCAATAACATTGCTAGTTTGAAACTCAAAATGTAAACTACATTCAAGGTTTCAGAACAAATTAAAGAGTCATGATTCAACACTGAATCTTGGAATTCCCATAGCTATGTCATCATCCATTACAGCAGTGGTTCCCAAACCTTTTAGCTTGAGACCCAAAAGAAAAATTAGTTGTCTCCCTGGGACCCAAACTCGTGAAAATAGCTAATCTACCAGCTCACAACGTTGTGAGCTAGTAGATCTGCTATTTTAGTTTTTTTTCCTTCTAATTTATAGAATTTCTTAGATTTCTTTCTTTTTTTCTTCTTTTTAATTGAATTTGTTTTTAATTCATTAAACGTGAATTTGTTTTTTTAGGGAATTGGGGGAGGGTTGAAAATCTTTTGAAATGACAATAATCAAAAACAAAATTTAGGAAATGAAAAACAAAGGGATATTTACTCACGACCCATGAAAATGGGTCCCGACCCATGGTTTGGAAACCAGTGCATTACAGTGTGTTATGAATCCAACATACGTTCATGTCTCCCTCTCATCCAGGTGACAAATTCCGTTTGGTTATCGCCAGTACATTATATGAGGATGGAACGCCTGATGATGGCGAGTATAACCCTCAGGATGACCGGCCGTCTAGGTAATAGTGTTTTAACGTGATGTTGTACTTTGGCTACCTGAATAGTCAATTAATAAATCAAATGAAATAGAGAATTACTGCAAATGGGTCCAATTGTGTGACACTTAAAGTTTGTCAGTAGTCGGCTCCTCACCACAGCCTTTGGTGTGTGTTACCTTAACTGCAATATTTATTTTACTCATCAGCGTTATATGACCCAAGCTTCTACCAAAGTTCAACATAGCTGTACATAGACGTCATCCATGTTGATAACTTAGATTTGTGATAGCTCATCTCTCCCTCTCTCTCTGCTCCATCAGGGCGGACCAGTTTGACTACGTGATGTATGGGAAGGTCTACAAGATCGAAGGTGACGAGACTTCAACAGAGGCTGCCACGCGCCTGTAAGTTATGGCTTTTTTATGTCAAATAATAATGATTTATTGGACTGTACTGTATGTGTTGTAGGGAGTAGGATAACGTTACTTACAGTTATCTCTGTGTCTTAGTTGGTCACAATTGAGATAACATTAAAGGACCACTGTTTTTATTTTTTAAAGAAATTCTTTGGGGTTATTCTGCCTTTTATTGGATAGTACAGTGAAGAGTGACAGGGAGAAAGAGACAGGGAGTGACACGCAGCAAAGGCCGTCGGGGCTCGGGAATCAAACCCGCAACTCGCTGTTTGTGGCCACTCTTAATAATGGCTTCATCTGGTTTTATCTTTTGATTTCATGGTTTGCATTTTCTCTAAAAGCATTTTTTTTAAAAGATTAAAACATTACAGATCATAACTGAATAATAATTGGCTAAACATGCCAGACTGCTGGTATATACTAGTATTTTAATGTCATATGGTTTTAGGTTGACTGTCTGCATCGTTCTTTCAGCGCTGCGTACGTGTCCTACGGAGGCCTCCTCATGAGGCTACAGGGAGACGCCAACAATCTCCACGGCTTTGAAGTGGACTCCAGGGTTTATCTCCTGATGAAGAAACTGGCCTTCTGAAGTCTCAGCTGCAGTCCATACAACCATGGTTCTCACTGGTTCTCATCGTCGGGTCTGGGGGGGCCCCAACAGGTGTCCGAATGGACCCTTTACGGGTCTGTAACTCTGGGAGTGTACAATGTGTTATCTCAGGGACCGCCCCAATCTATACTGTAGAATCTGCAGTGTTAACTTAACTGAGAGTGTACAAATGGAACGAAATGGACCCTTACCTACCTTGCTGTCGGTCAGAAATGGACCCTTACGGGTCCATTTGGTTCCATTTGTACACTCTCAGAGTTACAGACCTGCAATGGTCCACTTGGACCCCCATTGTGATCCCCGGACCTGACTTTGAGAAACGGTGATTTCTGAGCTGTGCCTCGCCCTCATCACGGTTCCTCTTCCTGTCGGTCTTAGCACACGCTGTCACACTGAACTGAAAAGTGACGTCAAAGAAGACAAAAGTGACACATGAGCCCATCTTTCAAAGGAAGTTCAGAAAAAGATGTTTGAAGGCCGTAGGGTTGATATGGAAAATGTGTTTTGTTTCATTCCTTCATTTAAAAGGGTTCTTCTAATGACATGGGCTACTTACTAAAGACTGTGCCATTACGGAAACGATTAGCTCTATGTGTTTGTCATAGAACGTGTAAATAAATGGGTTTTTTATAATTATATTATATATAATTGAGTTTGGCCTGGTTGTTACGCTCACTTTCCTTCTTATATATCTTATATCTGTGTGTATATCGTTGCTGTCGGTCAGAAATCTCGTATCTCCATCCATATTTCAACTTCCTATGTTTGTTTGTAAATTTGTGCCCTACTTCATCATACAAAAGTGTCCCACAAAAGTATAAACTCAATCTATAAACTCGCAACGTGTTGTTTTGTGACACGTTGTGAGCTGTAGATCGGCTATTCTCACTTTATTTGTCACTATATATGTTTTGAACGTAATTTAAACATAATGGTTTTGGACACAAGGTTTCCACCAGACAGTGACGATGCACTGTTTGATCAAGAGGCTCCAGCGCAACATGCAAGTGACATGGGAACATGAGACTATGGGAAAGTCTATGCAAGACAAACAGACTTGCCAGCAAGAACAGTCAAACTACAGTAAAGAGAAGGCTCTAGTATGGTTGCAGCAGTACATAAATCCCTCATTACAAAGACTAATGCACATTTGAGGATTTTGTTGGAACAGAAACCATAGATGCTGCTCTCCAGAGATGGGGGGGGGAATGGTTATTATGGCCATATGAGTCATCCTTCAACATAGTCAACATATTCTCCACCAGGAATAGATAGATGTGTGGTGTAGGCTACACCAGAGACCGGTACAGGCCTGAATGATTGACCCGCAACTACCAATATTTACTTAGTGACTTAACAGAAAAACAAGCTCAAAGTCGCTTATGATAAGCGGACTTAGCAACCCTTTTGCACTGTGAGTGTGAAGATATCACACTCCAGTAGATGGCGGTAATGCAACGTCCATGGATGCCAACCGCTGGGAAGAAGAAGTCTGGTAACATCCGGTTCCCCATCATAAGTAGTGTTGCCATGTCCGCTTATTACAAGCGAGTTTGGGCTTGTTTTTCCTGTGAAGTCGCTTGTAGTTGCGGGTTGCGGTTTTTTTGGCTTGTCAAACATTTTCATGTCAACGACTCAAATTAATATGTATTTGTATGTGGACACCCTTCATGCCAGGGACCACCATACAATATTTGTGTTGTTAAAATGTTTAAAAAATATTCCCAATTTTCACAAGATTTTAGCCACTGCAAGTGCTCATGTGGCCTCATCGCTCCTTTTGGGCTTGTTTTCATAGACCTGGTTTTCTTATTTGTCTCACAAAACCTGGCAACATTGATCGAAAGAGGGGCGGGTCAATGTGCCTGTTGGAGGGAAGTTCAACTAGTTTAAAGCAGTAAACAATGACAACACTGTTGTTATTATTATACCAGTTTATTAACACACCTTTGCAAATGGAATGAAAACATACGCCGGAAAACTAAAGAATTATATGCGGAAGGAAGGAAGAAAGAAAGCAAACAAACGTGGACGACGTCGCGATAAATTGCTACAAATATAAACGTAACTTGTGAATAACACAGCACCACACGACGTTAGCATAGGAGTTAGCATCGCTAGCCGACACGACGCTGCTGTCTGTGTCTGAGCAACAACAACAACAACAACAATATCACAACGAAATCCAGCTAAATGAAATGAAAACATTACAATGACTTGAGGGAGAGGATGCATCGAAGCAGGACCAGCAGGCTGGATTCTCTGGAGTCCAGGCTGATAAAAGCCGTGAACAATGGAGACACCAGGTGATGTACTACCATTTAATTTAGGACTGTTTATGTAGTGGATTGATTGATTGATTGATTGATTGAATACCTTATTAACAGTTTTCAAAAAGGTGCAGTTATACAAATGGTGCTAAAGGGATAACACATAAAGCCCTGAGGGCTTGTTTCCATTGTGGTCCTATGTGTTGAATTTCTATTCATCAATACATTTAAAAACCTTGAATAATATGCAAAACATAATCTATACCAGTAATAATAAAAAAGAAAAATGTGTGCAGTAAACAGTTGGGGGGGGGGGGTCATTTCTGGTATTAAGCTTAGACTTTTTACTGGGACCAGTTACACATATACACAAAATCGATAAAATACATCAATGATAGTCTTCTTGACCCAAGGCTAGTCTAGTACTGGTGCTTCTCCACCTATACAGTATGGTTGCACTGACAGGACCCCACTAGAAACAAGTATTTCATTATAGCAGTGATTCTCAAACGTTTACATTTTAAGGACCCCCTCAGTTTTATATGCTTTGATTAGGCCAAGGACCCCCCCATGACATGTGATATAATTGTTCCATCTCTGGGCTGGGGCCACTATCTGTATCTACATAATAAAACCCCAACTCTGAGAGTGTAAAACATGGTTATTACGGTTCTATTTGTACACTCATAGTTGGTCCTATAACTCTGGGGGGTCCCTGGACCCCACTTGGAGAACCACTGCATTTAGTTTTTTGTGTTATCTTGGATATGATTCATATTGTGTTAGAACTTGTATCAACCCTCTTCTCACAACTTATGCTACAATGTGTCCTCATCTGACCCTAACTAGTATGCACCATATGTATGGTACAACAGTGGGTCTCAAGTCAATAGGGGTCCGGGGGCCCCCAGGGGTTCCCCAGCAAAATAAGTGAAATTACTATAGCATAATCAGTTGAACCACTTTAACCCTAATCTCTGCTGTTCGGGCAGACACCAGCTCTGTCCAAAATACAAACTTTTCAGGAAATGAAAACGTTTTTAGCACACAATATTGCCTTGGTATAGTGACTTTATACATTGTCAGATGCTTGAACGTGTCCCTATATTACCATCATTTTACCCAAGCACAGCTCAAGTGGAGTTAGGAGTTTTTTTCTGTCTGACTTCTTCTAATGATGGACAAACCACCGAACACCACAAGTTGGATTTGTAAAACCCACACACAGACGTATAGACAGACGTAAAGCAAGGACTTTCATGAACGGACCTGTTAGACAAAGTATTTTAAATGTAATTGTGCTGTTTTTACATTTTTTTGCCTAATAAAATATTCAATCAATCAAAGGGTGTTCAATAGCACTGATTTATGAAAATAAAATAAAAAGTTGAAAAACGGAGATAGCTGGTTTCTGCCCAACAGTGACGATATACAATTGTCTATATGAAAGTAGCGGATCTACACCCGTCACTTACAAGAATTTGGAATATTTCTTTCTAAACCAGGGGTCTTCAACGTTTTCAGGCCAAGGACCCCCTAGCTGAGACAGAGATGAAGCAGGGACCCCCTCTATATTGTATAAAATTGTGTTTGAGATCAACTTTTGCTGCTCTTTTTTCCCTCTACACCTATAACTCTTTGCCAAAAATAGCCAATCTACAAGAAGCTCAAGATCACAGAAGCTCGCGAGGCGTTGTACGCTTGTAGATCTGCTATTTTTGGCTCAAGTTCTCCTCAGAAAAGGGATATTAGGGTTCAAGTGGTTAAGGTAAAAAAAAACAATCTTAACACAAAGATGTGGCGGACCCCCTGTAGTAACTCTGAGGACCCCCTAAGGGTCCCGGACCCCCTGTTGAAGACCCCTGTTCTAAACACTATAACAACACAAATCTTGTATCGGGGCCTCCACAGCCAAATTCATATTAATTTGTTGTTCCTTGACATGAGAAAGGTTTAGAAACCTAAATGACAATAAACTCCAATATTGCACCTCTAAGGACAGTTTGGGTTCTCCTTTTTGTCTCTGCCATGGCTTTGTTTAAAACAAGTCCACCATTGTCATGATGTTATGAGCAACTTTCTGTCAATAAACTCTGTGCAGCCATGATTATTTGGGGGAGGGCGAGGGGATCGTTTTAAATCACTCAACGACATCCTGTGTACCACCTGTTTGGAAATTTCACATATCGTCGCTGTCGGGCAGAAACCTCTTATCTCCACACTTTTTGTGTTTTTTAGTTAACGTCCTGCTTGATCATACTACAGTAGTGTCACACGAAAGCATCAAAAGCATATGATATCTGTGGGTGCCCGCTGGCCTAGTGGTCCAGGCGCATACCACATATTGGCTCTAATCAACGACAGCACGCCATGGGTTTGAATCCTATTACCGATGTTTGAATAAAGGCAGAAAAGCCCCAATAATTTCTTTTAGCAGATCTGCAAGCTTGTGAGCTTGTGGATCTGCTACTTTGGCTGTCTTTGAATTTGAATCCTGAAAAGTAACAGTTTTGGACATATGAGGTTTCCACCCGACAGAGACCAAACTCCTGGCCTAGTCAGAGGGCTGTAGTCAACCAGACGCATGAGTAGTTGCGCCTGGTTGGATTTCTGAACAATAATAATATTTAATGATAATGTGAAGTAAACCTAAATATTAACTGATTTCTATTTCTTTCACAGAGCTGTCCAGGCACTTATTTCCCAAGGTGCAAGAGCAGATATGGTTGACAGTACAGGGGTGGCTGCTATCCACCTGGCAGTAGGAAAAGAGACAGAAAAGCTCACACGCTGCCTCAAGTTAATGCTGTTACATGGAACAGACCCCAATGTCAGGTAAAGTTACAGCTTCTGTTTAATAACATGTCATTTTAAAGGGGACCGTTGTCTGAATTTATCATAGATAGATGGATAGACACACACCGTTGTCTCTATTTATCATAGATGGATAGCTACCGTTGTCTGTATTTATCATGAATCCTGTTATTGTGGAGAGCATGTAATGCAAATCTGATTCAACAATTCCCAATTGCAATATCATTTTACGTAGGCTGGTAGCGATTTTCACATTGTCAACACACAGAATACATTTGGAAGTGTTGTCAGGTTTCTCACATACTCACAGTATAGAATCATGATAGGATTCATGTTGGCAAAGTAATACTCAAATATTCATTGCTGTATGACCGACGTATCTTTCTCAGATCTGAAGACGGTCTGACTCCCCTCCATGTTGCTGCACTGTATGGATGTTATCAAAACCTCAAACTGCTGCTGATGAATGGAGGGAACCCTAATGCTAAAGATCAGGTAGGAATTTCTTAGGGTTTGGTGTCTGTTTCCTTATGAATTGTCTTCCAAAAAAAGAAGGGAAGCCTTAGCAAATTATTAAATCAATTTTGCCAACCTTAAGGCCTTAAAAAGTATTGGAAAGTCTGAAATACAAATTTGAGTTGTCTTAAATAGTCAAAAAAGAATGTATGATGGATGGCGGTTACCTACACTTATTCCATTCTGTCTAATTTAGTTTGTGCATTTTTCCACAAGCAAATTAAAGTGACTAATTGGGTTCTTTTAATAAAGCAAACGGGTAAGCAGTTATTTCAGAAATAACATGCACCTTTGATGGAGTGTTTATGGCGTACTATCATGGTTGGTAAGCATTCCTTCTTGCACTGTCTCCTTTGGGAACTTGAGGGTCGTTCATTTTAGTTAGACTATGTATGTATGTGGATCATAGTGAGATGCCTGCAGCCCACCACCCACGTGTGATAGGAGGGGAGTACAGTTGGGTCGATTTCTGGTTTGTCCACTTGAACTGGTTCAATTTGATGTAAAGACTGACTGTATAACTGTACTGACACATATATCCTTATGTGTCATACTGGCATGTTAAAATAGCATACAACAGTAGCCTGTGCCGATAGTTAGGCCTGTCACAACACATATTATTATTACGCGCGATCACGTAATAATAATACCCGGGTATGGACTAGTGTCAATAATTTATTTGTATGTTTAAGTTATTTGTCATATCTGCCCTGTGCAATTTTTGATTACGAAGCCTAAAGGCTTCATAATTCAATGTTCAATGCCAAACACAATTAAATCGTTAATCGCAATTATTTGAAAGACAATTAATCGTCAACTTACATTTGTAATCGTGACAGCCCTACCGATAGTGTCACATTTACTTGGCAAGGACACTAAATCCATCTTCTGTTGTATTAGTAATAAGCAATATGACAACATGATTAACGCAATATTATGTTTGTTTATAAATGAAGCCAGTGTGTATCTGAGCCATGTATAATTTAGTGTTGATCCGATGCCAGTAACAAGGACATCAATGTTCATGTGTTTCTGTCAAGAGGAGACATGGCAGCGACTAACTAATTAGGCAACATGTGAACACTACCTGAAAAAAAGTCTTATTTTATGTATTTCTTTATTTTAAAACATTACAAAAGGAAATGTGTCTTTCACCGTGTGCCGATTGTGGTTCTGCACTCTCATGAAGTTTCATTATTATATTCCTGTGTCAAGTGTGACACCAAGTGGTTAAATTTGGTATTACTTGGTCTGGTCTTGTTCTCAAACCTGTTCAACATTTTTATACCGGCGGCCCAACTAAAGGGGTTAGAGTAGACCTTCACAATCCCTGACTGCATCCCGCAGACAGGGGACATATAGTAGACAAAAACAGTGACAGTTGACAATACAAGCAACTTACTGGGGAAAAAAACAACAACACTAAGTAAGTGGTTATAATCCTGAAGGTGAAGATAGTGTTTTTCCAGATACATTTTTAATCATTAGTCATGTAGGCAGAAGAACAGTTGGAAGCAGATGGTTACAACTTTTAGCTACCTTGAATATACCACCGGAAAATAAGATCTTTGTTAATCCTCTATTGCTCTAATTAACTCAGATTGTGTCAGATTGTAACAGTATCGCCGGTAATCGTAGTTAAAGACAGCAGAGGAAAATATTAGGAGATGACAGAGAGAGAGAGACGGATGAAGGAGAAGATGCATGAAGGCCAGCTGATTGAAGATCTACAGAAATAAGAGGAAAAGATGAATAGATTGAACAGAACAGGAGTCAACTGATGGAGATGCAGATTGCAGATTTTAAATTAAGAAGACAGACAGGAAAAATGCAGTGAGAATGGAGAGACAAGGAAAGATGGAGGTACAGCAACGTTATATATTTTTTAGATGCATATCTAAAATCAGCACATATGGTTGGTGACTCACATATGTAACAACTGTAAAGTATGTTAACCACTTGGGCTAAAATGATTTTCTTCTGTTGAAAAACACACACTTGAGCTTGCTTTGTATTTAGGGGTTTTATACATAGCAAAAAGCCTTAATCTAGAATAAAACCACACTAATGAACAAATGAACTGCTTAACATAATTATGTTTGTTAACATACACAGTATGTGTGCAGCCATAACCCCATAAGTTGGCAACCTTGCTTTGGCATTGCTATGACTGATACGTATTTCTTTTGGCATTTAACAATGACTCGTTTTGATGTAAAATCGCTCTTTAAATTTACACTCACAATGGTATTAAAAGTCCTAAAAAGTATTACATTTAAAGTGCTGATACCTACCGATACTGTGCCCTGTTATATGTCATTATGTTTATATTTTTAATTTTTATGCTACGTGATCCTAATTACTGAGGCACTTCACCAGTGGTTCTCAAACCTTTTCAAGTCAAGGACCATTAAATTGATATGTATTAGGTCGCGGACCCATATCTGAAAATATTGTGTACCAGGGACCCCCAGAAGAGAAGATTTATGTAAAAACAAAAAATATTCAAAACATTTTCGATATTCTTCAAATAGTTAAAAAAATAGCAGATGTACAAGCTCGTAGCGCTAGCCTGGTAAACCACCCGGTTGCGGAATTCAATTTAATTGTCATTCAGCAGCCTGAATGAAAATGAAATTGAATTACGCCACTGGGTGGTTTACCAGGCTATCGCAGCACATGTAGATATGCAATCTTTTTAATAGCCAAAAGAGGTTAACCCCCCCTAGGACGCCTGGGGGTCCCCGGACCCAACTTTGTCTCCCTGCATTTGATGTATGTGTTCACCTTGCTTATTGTAATGCGAGCTCTGGATGCGAGCGTCTGCTAAATGCCTACATTGTTCCATGCAGGATGGAAACACACCCAGACAGCTGGCAGAAAGCTTGCAGAAATTTAAACCAGACAACAAGAAGTGTGCCCAGCTCCTTCATGAGTACCAGGCCAGTTCACTTGATGCAGAGGAAGAGGAAATGCCTCAGTTTCAGTACTGTAAGTGCTTCAATTAACGTATTTATTCATTTTTGTCCCGCACTTCTGCTGCTGCTTGATTGAAGAGATTCTGATCACTCCTTTTTATACGTATATCATACAATGTTTGAAAATCTTTAAAAGAAGATTGATCCCTCATCCCGGTCATCCTATGATGATGATGCTGGCCCCCCCACAACCATTTGTGTTGGGACCAGCTCGAACCCAGTCCTCTACTTTTTATAACCTTTGACTTACTAGGCACAAATTTATAAAGAAATAATAATAATTCATCCAATAAGTAAAAGAAATGAGATATATCTAGCCAAACCAAATACAATACATTCTATTCAGCTGCAGCAGCTATTTCACAAATACATGTGGCGTTTGAAGGAACATGTCGTCGGTGTCCAGGACAAACCAGCTAACTCCATTTTCATCTTCTTTTTTTTTCATCTTTTTTTTTTTTTTTCATAAATCAACGCTATTGAACACCCTTTACGTCTGTGTAAAAAATCAAAACATTTGAACCAATGAAAAGTATTAAAAAGCGCCTCTGACGAAAACTCCCAACTCCATTGGATCCTCAAACTGTCCATCAAAAACAAACAACTCCCCCCTCTCCTCTCCAGTGCTGCCTTTTCACAGCATGAGTAGAGCGCGCTGCACAGTGAACGAGGAGGAGGATCACGTAAACAAACTCCCCGTAGTCTGTTAAAACTATGCAGTGTACCTGTTTTTCAAACTTAACACTGACGCTAATGTTATGAAAACAAGTAATTATATTCTATGAAATCTATGAAGTGTTTAATGAGGAGAGCAATGTGACAAGAAGAAAGACGTTCATAGCATTTCTGCCGCGCTAGTTCTACTACCTCTTTGCAGAAGTTATTGTAATATTTAAAGTCCTGTTTATTATTGTAGGCCTATATAATACGTGTCATGGAGCATCAGGGCATTAATTCACACGCTGTTGTGATGCATTGTGAGCTTGTGGGAATTTCTACCCTTTTGAAACCTCTCCCTCTGCAGCGAGTGGAGCTATTGTTGTTTGGACACCTAACTCCACTTTCAGCTTGATTTCTGCTCGTCTGAAACTACTAACTCCACTTGCGCTGGGTAAAGTGTTGATTTACCCGCGATTTGGTTAAAGTGTTGATAATATAATGACACATGCAAGTATCTGACAATATATAAAGTCACTATACCAACTTTGATGAGGGGGTATTGCTTTGTTTTAAAAATATAAGGTTTTCTTCATTTCCTGAAAAACGTATAATTAGTTTTTTCGTTTCCTGAACAATGAGCGTTTTGGAGTTAGTGCTGGACAGCAGAGACATATTATCAGATGTTGTTCATTGAAACTGTGCTGCATATCATGTAATAGTCACAGACGAGTCATATTTGACACAGGAAATCAAAATGCCATAGGAATTTTAAAAATAAATACATTGAAAACTAATTTTCCTTTTGTTCTCTACAGCCTTTTACTCTGGCACGGACACTACCAGCTATCCCGAGTCTGACTGCAGTATGAGCTCCCGCTTATCCATCATAAGTGACTTTGGAGATGCCGCTCTGAGCAGCACGAGGCGTTCCTCCATGTTTGACCAGTCTGTCCTTAACGGAGCACCGTGGAGCAGAGAGTCTGGTCGGGTGCATGATGCTCGCTCCATCCTGTCCAGCACTCGCATGTCTGCGGTAGATACTGAAAGCGTCCTGTCAATGCGCCAGAAAGACGTCCTGTTTGACGATATCAGTGCATTACCATCGGAAGCCAATGCAGAGACCGATATGACTGCGGTCAGGTTCTCCCGTCCATCAGTGGATGCTCTTCCGGTACGTAAGAGTGTGAGCTTCAGGGGCGTGGATGAGTTCTTCCCCGTTTTTACTAGTCCTAAATCTCCAAACAGACAGCCGGCCGCCGAGGCTGACTACTACCCCACCCACAACTTAACCTTTGACCTGTCCGAGTACTCGGGCTTCCTGGATTCGGAGCGCATGGTCACGGTCTTACCCCAGCGCCAGGGGATTGACGTCACGTCCCCGGATCACGTTTACGTCTTTTGCAATCAGAGTAGCGAGAACTCGGAAGAGGACTTAGAGAAGACGGTCATCAGTCTCAGCAGCGGCAGTGGTAGCAGTCACTACAGCAGCTGTGAAAGTGACCTTTACACCAGCACCCTGGAAGGGCCCCAAACCCCCAGACCACGACAGTCAGGCCCTGAGGTGTACGAGAGAGATTCGAGAAGAACCGCTGGTATCGAATCTGACGATGATGAGACCCACATCTTTCCACACACTGACTCTGTGTTTAAAAGACAGGAAGGAAACCTTCCTCATGCTGACACGAGAACCAACATAGAAGAGGTGGTATCAGATCTAATAAATAACCTAGTATTATCTGACCAAACAGCCCCAAGCGACGTTCTAGGGGCTCAAAGCTACCCTCAAGAGGTGTCGTCTGTACATACCGCAAGTCAAGACACGTCGTGTACTACTCCCTCGACCAGTGTGCCTGCAGCGCTGGAGGACGACTTTGAAATGACTTTCACCCCTAGTCCTTACGTAACGGGAAGGTCACGGTCGAGACAGAGCCGCTGCTCGCAGAGGAGCAGCAGAACGTCGGACAGTCTCTTATCCACGACGAGTCTGTTTGAGCAAACTCTACCCACACCGGTACGATCGAGCCGCCGCACCCCCAGGTCTCAGAGCAGCAGCGACGACGTATTTTACACTCCGCCAGGCGGTCGTTTCACGCCGCAGTTGTCTGGGAATGGGCACTGTTTGCCCTTCGAAGAGGAGACGCAGTGCAGCACCCTGCAAGCAGAGTCAAGTGTTAGCGATAGCCAAGATACTCTTATCATCTCCAGGAGCCAGAAGGTCAATGAAACACAGACTTTGTCCGACACGGTCGTACTGGAGAATAAATATGACTCCTCAACAGACGACTCTGAGAAACGCCACAAAGAACTTATTCTGGCTATGCGGGCTGAGGTGAATGGCAGTGAATTTCTCACCGATGACCTGACGAGCACGGACGAGGCAGCAACAAGGCATGATGCAAAACGCCTACCTGAATCGGACCGAGCCGGCAGCCTGAAAAGGGCAAACGCCTGGACGACCGAGGACTGCAGCAGCTCTCAGTCCGCGTCTGCGTCGTCGTATTCATCGTCTTCTTCATCCAGCTCCAGCTGCTTTTCCCCGCCTGGGAGGTCCAGGGGGGACAGCGACCCGCCCTACACCCCCGGCACAGGATGCACACCTCGCTACAGCATGAGCAGGCTGTCGACTAGCCGGCGGTCGCGACACAACCTGTCGAGTCTGTCTTACACCCCTGGAGGGCGACCCCACATCCAGGACCTGGACGAACCCGTGGAGTACCTCTACACAGACAGCGAACGGGGCCTTGAGCTCATCGAGACTCACATCCCCTCCTCATCCAACACCTCCATCTGCTCCAGCAGTGACGAGACCGTACTCTACGACTGGCGCTCCATGCAGGCTGAGGTGACGAGGGGCAAAGGGAAGGAGAACCGGCAGCCACAGAAGGTGGTGCAGCGGGAGGAGGTGAAGGCGGTTGAGGAAGAGGAGTTGCCAGTCGCAGTCAGAGGGCTGGCGGACAAGGATCTGAGACGCAGGCTTCTGGACCTCGGGGAGAGCCCGGGCCCCATTACCAGCCGCACGCGCCCCACCTACACCCGGAGGCTGGGTCGTCTATTGCTGGAGTGCAGCTCCCAGTCACCGCGGACGGAGAAACAGCTGGACAAGTCACAGACAGGTAATGTTGCACGTGTTGATAATCAAAGGTTGTGTTACTGTCTTCTTTCACCCATGACTTGGATGTTGTGATGAAGATCTCTGCCACGGGGGATTTAGACTACTCGTGGACCACTGCCATGTTTTTAAATTATTTCAATCAGATGATTATTACAATTTCATTCACATGAAGGAGCTATTTCAAATAGCTTTTTAATGTAAAAGTAATTGATATTTGCCTGTTATTCCAAGAGTGGAAATCGCTCATCATAGTAATATCCACTGACACCACATTCTCTTAATGTTCTTACACTTGATAGGTGTGGATTATAGTGCAGAACTGTGCCGGGCAATGAGGACATTCGAGCTCCCTGACTGCCAGGCTGATGAGCTGCTACTGAGCCAGGAGTTTGACCAACCAGACCAGAACAGGAAGTGGAGGGAAGGCGTCATTAAGTCCAGCTTCAACTACCTGCTACTTGACCCCAGGTCAGTTCTTTCTTTATTTGTTTACTTTTTATAAATACAGTTGCACCTCTCTTAATAGTATCATTAAGTTTGTCTTTTTGCTAGCTTTGCGTTAGATTTGTTTTGTTTCATTGCTGTCAAAGATATTGAATTATTCTTACGAGTCAAATGCTGAACTGATTATTCAGGTTTCATCAAATTGCATTATTAACCATTTAAATCATATACACTTCCCCCCTTGGGTCTATAATTGGTCCCCTCCTTTTTTATTGATTGATTATCTTTATTGATCATGAAATAAACATGTCAAAATAACATACCGGTACTTCTGGCCTGGGCCAGATGTATGTGGTGCCTGGACCGTGACGATCCAGGCACCCTAGGCTGCAATGCCAGCCTGACAATGTGTCGTGGGTTCGACAAGCTTACAGCTGGTTTCCATTGCGGTCCTTAGTATCAGGTGTGTATGAAGTCATGTAGTGTGGTGAGTGCATGAATGCAGAATGTGCTAATGTATCCATAGGCACATATGAGGAAGTCTCTAAGTAGATGCGTGGGTGTGCCTGCCACTCAATGGGGTGAGGGGGTGGGGGGCTCATAGGATACAGACTACAATATACCATCTACAATAGAGAGAAAGAGCGTTCAACCAGGTGCTCAAAGGATATCAAAATATAGTCAAAAACATAGATTGGTGCTTCAAGGATCAACGCGAACCATGACTTGAAAAAGAGAAAAATATCCGAGCACTCAAAAATGAACAGAGGAGAGGCGTAAAATCAATGTACCTTAATCATATATTACAAAATGTTAAAAATATGTTTCGACCAAACTGGTCTTCATCAGGGCTGCCCTAATAAGCCCCCCAAAAATATACCATCAAATATACCATTTTAAATAAATATACACAGCTAAGGTTCATGTTGTTGAATATTTCCCTTTCAGAGTGACTAACAACCTGCCATTCCGGAGTCGGAATATGACACCCCAGGAGTGCTTCCAGACGTTCATCGGTGCTATATTCTACGTGGGGAAGGGCAAGCGGTCGCGGCCCTACAGCCACCTCTACGAGGCCTTGGAGTACCACAGAGAAGACAAGACCTCCAAGGTAGGATACGTGTGTGTGTGTGTGTGTGTGTGTGTGTGTGTGTTCTCTATGGGCAGGCCTTCCAAAGAAATCTGTATCTGAAGAGCATCAGTTTCTGATATGGTGTGAAAGATGCAGACATGTTCAAAATGATTAGATTTGGTGTGTACTGTGTAGAGTGAAAAAAAGAGCAGTTGCACTTCAGGTCCGTTTTACTAAGTATATTGAGTTTATGTGGTTCCAATCTGGGAACCCATTTGTTAAAAAAAAAACAGGGGGAAAATATGTTTTAGCTTCTGCTAACAGAATAATCTGTCGGCACGGCACCACTGCCATAAACATGTCATTGTTTTAGTATGAATAAACACAGAAGATTATGCTAACAGCAGAATCTGTCTTGAGAGATTAAAGTGGTTCTAAAACAAACCTTTCTTGTCGTCCGTCTACCAGAAACTGTGCTCCAAGGTGCAGCACATCCTGCAGGTGTGGAGCGGGGGGGACGGAGTCATTTCACTGCACTGCTTCCAGAACGTCATCCCAGTTGAAGCATTCACACGAGAAGCCTGCATGGTCGACGCTCTGGGTGAGTGCCTGCTAACCATTAGTTATTTACCCACACACTGCATTTGATGTTACTATCCTACCGTATGTGCTATTTAGAACAGTTGTTCTCAAACTTGTTTTAATTTCAAGGACCCCCATATCTTGTACGGGTCCATTTGGTTCCATTTGTCCACTCGCAGAATTCAATCAATCAACCTTTATCCGTCACATACAATAAATAGATAAAAGTAGTATTTAAACAAATGCAGTGAAATGTATACAGGTCAGCCCCACGGACAGTGAGCAATAAAACAAGACAAACAGGACTAAACTAACCTTTAAAAAAGTTGCAGACCTGTAAGGGTCCAATTGGAACCCCCTCAAGGAACAACTTCAGTTTTATAGTGTTCCAATTTCACACTTTTATACTGTATCCTGGATGAGTTCTCTCTCCTGATTGGATAAAAGTGGTATCCTGATAAGCTGTAGTGTACACTCTCAGAGTTAAATAAATACTGAGGATTTTACAGGGTAGATTGGGGTCTCAGATTACGAAAAGTATCTCAAATGGGAGGTCCGGGGCCATAATGCATATCAAACTGGGGGTCCTTGAAATGAAAACGAGGTTTGAGAACCACTGATCTAAAAAAAACGCCTCCTTCGTTGTTGGCCTCACAGGGTTGAAGATGCTGACCAACAAGAAGCGAGGGGACTTCTATGGCGTGGTGTCCACCTGGCAGGCCAGGCAGAGACGCCAGCTGGGCGTCCACCTGCTCTACAGAGCCATGCAGATCTTCCTGGCCGAGGGGGAGAGGCAGCTCCGACCCGCCGACATTAGAAAGTAGCGACCCTCGCTGGAGGGCAGCGGGAACTGCATCACAGAACAACCATCTTTTGGAGAAAGGAAAATACCACTTTTTATTATTTAGACTTTTGTGATGTTTACTTACTGTTTCGTCCAGTTTGTTAGTTACAGCTGTAGAGAACCAGCTCGTAGAACATTTTCTCTGTTCTCCAGCTTTCGTATAAAAAGCACATTTTATTTTGCGCTCTGGCAACTTTAACTGTTTGCTTGGTGCATGCGCAAGTTCAGACACGCCGGTTTGGAAATCGGTAAAAGTACAATTTGTGTTTGTGCTAAAAGTGCTTTTAGACAAAGGTTGGAGGATCACTGGCACCATAGAGAACTGTTGTTCATCACTTGAAAAAACACCAGGTACTTCATTGATTAGTGAAAGTGTTATTAGTATTTTACTAGGGCATTAAGATTATGGCTAAAATGTCATTCCAGATTATTTGCATATCGTAATGATGATTATTAGTATAATCACATTTGGAGATCAGGATTGTTGTGGTAGAAAGATGTTTCTAACATTTCCTTGATGTCTTTGTTGCTCAGTGTGCTTTGTCGCTGTCAGGTAGAAACTTTGTATCTTTTTATGTTTTATACAATGTTCTTCTGATTATTAATCATTGTGTACTGGTCAGGAGACGAGGACAAGGTGCAACAGCCTCCAATAAGGTCTTTGAATTAATTGCCAAGTTTTACAATTACGTAAAATCATGATTCTATTATTTTTTTACTTAATTGTGCAGCCCTAATTACTGTAAGCCCAGTCACTATTATAGATGGGGAAACATGCTCTATGGGCTGTTAACTATTTAAGATCTATATTTATTTAGTTGACGAATAGCGAAAATAGCTAATCTACAAGCTCACAATGTATCGCAGCACACTGTGCTGTTGTACATTGGCTACACTGCCGTACATTCTTTTTACTTTTAACATTAGTTGCACTCCTGGTTGAAAGTGGTTGACTTAGAAGATTTGGACCAGAGCTAGACCCAGGGTACTGCTGGTTCAGTTGAGACCTGGAACACCAGGTGAGTGCAGGTAATCCCTGCTAGAATAGAAAGCTGACCGTGATCTCCAAGAATTTAACTTGAAACCACCGGTTAAGATCTTGAATCGGATAAGGATTACAGGGATTCCACATCACAGAAAACCTGGAAGCTCAAAAACAAGAATTACACAAACACAAAATGTATGACCATAATTCAATTTTTCTTATTTTTTTCTTTGGTGCTCCTCGGTCTTTATGAAATGTCTATATGAAATTAAGTGATATGTTATCCCTGTTTTTGTTTTTTGTGACTGTTAGAAGAACAATGTGCCACAGAAGTTTACTTTGTTTTCCTGTTAAATTAAATCCAAATACTTGTTTTCTAGTCAAGGAAAACTGGTAATTAAAATCTCATCCAAAGTCTACAAAAATAAACATTGTGAAGTAATTCCTCAAAATACCTTCCTGAAAGAACATTCTGGAGCAGCAGAATCATATTAGTTTCTGACAAGCTATATTTTATAAAATTCATATACAATCCTAGAAAGATGATGACCTAAAAAGGATGGTGCAGTAGTAAATGAAATGTTTAGTTTTTTAGCATTGTAATCAGGATGTGAATTGCCCACCTGCCTGACAAACACATTTAGTCTGTCTGTCTATAGCGAGAATAACCTATATGCTCAAAATTGTCACTATTGTTTATTTGTTTTTAATTATTATTTGTGAACATTTCTGTTTTTCTTTCGTTTTTTTTTATATAATTGTTTAACATTTTTGCCTCTATGACATGCCCAAAATAGGGACGCCAGGTTGAAGGTGCTGAAGCAGAATGTGATGTATTGTTGTTATAGCATTACAATAGTTGTAGTATGTATGTACTGTATAGTGAGATAGTGTTATCAATGCCATTATGTCTGTTATTTCTTTTTTTTAGGTGTTTCAAAATAATGTTTTTGTCTTTAGAGTCTGATAAATATATTAGTCTATTAACTTTGGGTCATTGCGCTCACACAGTTTAATCTACATATAAGAGTTGACTGAAAATTCTCACATGCCAGATCACCACAAATAAGGAATGGAATTAATGCATTTCGTAAGCATGTCAAATGCAGTTTAATGACATTTTGGAATAACATGATTTAGTAAAGCCAAGCCAATCACTTATATTGTGCACTCTAAAGCCCAATGAAAAACAAACAGACATTGAGTTGCATAACTACTCTCTACCATCACAATCATTCAATTGTATTTTAATTTTTTTTGCAGAAGACTGCATTAATGTTTTTATATGATTATAATTGGAGATTGTTAATGGCCCATAATGCTCAAAGCTCTTAAGTAAATCATGCAGCTGTATTTGTCTGAATATCATAGCTTATTATATATCTGTGTGTTTGTCTGATTTTATTAGTAATAATGGCTTTGTTGGATGGGTAGGAACATCATTTGTAGATATCTTGTATTGTTTGTAGCATTAATTGTCAACACTGTCTAGTTAAATCATTTCAGGTTCATTATTTTTTCATGTTATTGATGTTTTTATATGCTCACTGTTATGTTTCTTTGCATTGCTTTATCAGTACTTTGTTTATTTTCTATTTTGTACCTTTTTGATAAAATACAGATTATAACTGAAATGGGCATCAGCCTTTTCTTTATTTGCCTAGTCTTTATTTCCTGGCTTCTACCTCCCTCTAGTGGACAAAGTAAACCTGTCATCCTTTTCAACCAAAACACATCTGTCTATATGCTACATTTAGCATTTTATACTGAGTGAGTCTGTATCTGAAGAGCATTAGTTTCTGATATGGTGTGAAAGATGCAGACATGTTCAAAATGATTAGATTTGGTGCATAGAGTGAAAAAAAGAGCAGTTGCACCTCAGGTCCATATACTAAGTATATTGAGTTTATGTGGTTCCAATCTGGGAACCCATTTGGTTAAACAAAAAACAGGGGGAAAATATGTTTTAGCTTCTGCTAACAGAATAAACTGTCGGCACGGCACCACTGCCATAAACATGTAATTGTTTTAGTATGAATAAACACAGTAGATTATGCTAACAGCAGAATCTGTCTTGAGAGATTAAAGTGGTTCTAAAACAAACCTCTCTTGTCGTCCGTCTACCAGAAACTGTGCTCCAAGGTGCAGCACATCCTGCAGGTGTGGAGCGGGGGGGACGGAGTCATTTCACTGCACTGCTTCCAGAACGTCATCCCAGTTGAAGCATTCACACGAGAAGCCTGCATGGTCGACGCTCTGGGTGAGTGCCTGCTAACCATTAGTTATTTACCCACACACTGCATTTGATGTTACTATCCTACCGTATGTGCTATTTAGAACAGTGGTTCTCAAACTTGTTTTAATTTCAAGGACCCCCATATCTTGTACGGGTCCATTTGGTTCCATTTGTCCACTTGCAGAATTCAATCAATCAACCTTTATCCGTCACATACAATAAATAGATAAAAGTAGTATTTAAAAAAATGCAGTGAAATGTATACAGGTCAGCCCCACGGACAGTGAGCAATAAAACAAGACAAACAGGACTAAACTGACCTTTAAAAAAAAGTGAAGAGTTGCAGACCTGTAAGGGTCCAATTGGAACCCCCTCAAGGAACAACTTCAGTTTTATAATGTTCCAATTTCACACTTTTATACTGTATCCTGGATGAGTTCTCTCTCCTGATTGGATACAAGTGGTATCCTGATAAGCTGTAGTGTACACTCTCAGAGTTAAATAAATACTGAGGATTTTACAGGGTAGATTTGGGTCTCAGATTACGAAAAGTATCTCAAATGGGAGAGTACTTTGTTTATTTTCTATTTAGTACCTTTTTGATAAAATACAGATTGTAACTGAAATGGGCATCAGCCTTTTCTTTATTTGCCTAGTCTTTATTTCCTGGCTTCTACCTCCCTCTAGTGGACAAAGTAAACCTGTCATCCTTTTCAACCAAAACACATCTGTCTATATGCTACATTTAGCATTTTATACTGAGTGAGTTGTAATGGGTTGGCAGTACTACACACTATTGCACTCAATGTCTTCATATGAAATGTATTAAAAGTATTACATTGAGATTACGTCTTACATCTATGAAACTGTAATTATTGTACATGTATTAATCAAGGAATTAAGTAACCTGCTATAGGGCATATGGTGTCCTCAATTAAACAGTATTCTTCTTTAATGTGTTCATAAACTTCCACCCATTAGATATACAGTATGATTCTCATGCAGGATATTCTTTATCACAGCTGAGCTGTTAATTCAATGGCTTTAGGCAGTGGATTCTCTTCAGAGGCAGCAAGTAAGCCTACCTGAGTACAGTATTTGTGAGGGTCTGGTTTTCATTAGATCAAGGGTTCCCAAACTTTTTAGGCTGTGAAAATAGCCGAACTACGAACTACCTTGAAATGTGCAGATACCCTGTATACAGTTATACTGTATGTTAGTTTGTTTACTGTTGAGTGAGAGAACAATGTTGCACATTAAGCTAATTATCTGGGGACCCCCCCAAAATAATTTGTGAACTCCCCTGGGATTCCGACCCCCAGTTTGGGAATCACTGCTCTATATCACAGCTGAGCTGGCGTCTGAGTACAGTATTTGTGAAGTTCTGGGCTTCATTAGATTCAAAATAGCCAATCTATAAGCTCACCAGCCCTCGCTGGTGATTTTGGTAGATTTATTCTGAAATATATGGACTTGTGTTACCTACCAAGCCAAGAGACATTCTAATGACTTGTGTTTATATTTGACTGGGATACTGAATTGTTGATTCAGTTGGTAGCAGACACAATTCATGACACAACTCTTTCATCTTTAGTTAGTTTGCTGGACAAAAACTGTATTGTGCATTTTATGACTCCAGCATTGAAGGCTCTTATCATCATGAGCCTTTCATTCCTATAGGCCAAGTAATTATTTATTTATAACACTTTGCAATTTCAATGTTTAATAAGAAGCTTCAAACGTTCTGGAGAGAACGGTAGTCTGTAAAGAAGAAAGAAAACAAACCCCTCATACTGTAGATCAGTGCTTCTCAAACATTTTCTCGTTAGGTGAGATTTTAAGCAGATTTTGATGCTATATTAACACATTTTTGCTAGGGACCCCTTGAAACCCCCTCTAATGACCACCGGGGGTCCTCGGACCCCACTTTGAGAACCAGTGCAGTAGACAGTGTATCAAAGTGGAATGGCAGTAACAAAAGGCTTTATTAGTCTGTACTTGACTTGGTGACAAATGGAACATGTTTCTAAGGAGAAACAACATTCATTATTTTCACAGAAAAGGTCGCTTCAAAGGAAAATGGGCATAAAATAAATGACTCTGAAGCAAGCCTCCAAGTGAGCCATAATTCACAAAGAATGATTAAAAAAAAACTGCATATCGTTGCTGTCGGGCAGAAACCTCTTATCTCCATGTGTTAACTTTTTCCGTTTTTTCCCAAATCAACGTCCTACTTGATCATACTACAGCGTCATAGAAACACTTTTAGACAGGCATTTTAAAATAGGAGGTGGCCTAGTATAGAGCCTTGGGGGGGATCCTGGTCAGGTCAACTAAGTACTCTATATAAGGATTAATCACTATTCTAAAAAGGTTTTCTAAAAAAATTATAATAATAATGTGGAATGTGTATCATCTCTGTCAGGTGGAAACCTCATGTCCAAAACTGTTACTTCAGGATTTGAATTTAAATGTATCAAAAGTAGCAGATCTACAAGCTCGAAACGCGGCTCGAAGCAACGTGTTTTGAGCTTGTGGATCTGCTACTTCTACTATTCTTGAATTTGAATCCTGAAAAGTAACAGTTTTGGACATCCAAGGTTTCCACCCAACAGAGACGATATGCTATGAGGACAAATGTTGCTGCTGCCAGACATTTTTACATGGCTGTTTTCATTTCATGTTTCAAACGTGATTAAACTGAGCAGACTCTGACCTCTATTTCTGCACTGCATCCCACTCAAATCTCCTTTTGATGAAAGTGATACAGACCCATCACACACGACAGCTTTGAATGACTGGATTTATTTTTAAAAATGAAGTTACAGTACACCAGAGAGACATCTGCAGCATTATCAAGTTTTATTATAATGACATTCTTTTGTGGTTCTTACCTGATTTAGGAGAGCTGGCAGAAGACGAGACACAGTGCAATTTAACATTTAACACATTACATTATCAAAGTGACATGATCTACCATTTGATAAACAGCGACATCTTTACAAAAAACTAAATGTCTTATTATATTTGTCATGGTTTGTGCAGGATGATAAGGCAATTCTTTGTTGACACATATTTCAGAACAGCTCTATATTTGAAAGATAACCTGAGCACCTGATTGAGCTGTCACGATCATGTTGTTGACGATTAATTGTTATACAAATGATTGCTTCTAATGCTTAATTGTGTTTTTGGCATTGAACATATAAATACAAATCTTCTGTTTGCCTTTTAGTTTTTGTAAACAAAAATTGCACAGGGCCGATATGTCAAATAACTTAAAGAAATGGTGACAATGACAGTACCAATAATCGAAATAAATGATTTAATCAATTAACACTTTCAAAGAGTTTTAAAATAAGTGGAAAAAGACGATCTACAAGCTCACATCACATAAGCTTGCAGATCTTCTATTTCCACATACAGATGAACGGAAACATTTAAAAAATAATTGTGATTATCTTAAAGAATTGCGATTATGTAATAATTATAACAGGCCTAGCTCCTGATATACAATGCAACTGTTTTGTACCATCTCTTCCATGGTGTCTCTTCCAATGCATTTTATTAGCCCCTCTTCCCCTATAGTCACATTTAGTACCCCTCCAGCAAGTGTGATGGAGACGCATTCTGACCCGGCCGTCAATTCAAATCCCCTGTGCGAGTCTCTCGAGGGAGGGAGGGAGGGAGGGAAGCAGATAAATAAATAACACCATCATCAGCATATCAGGACGCTATTCCTTGTGACGGTCGGCTGTGGATATCTGGGACACAGTTGGCATTCATTGTTCAGTGAGCTCTCCACACAGCTAAACCCACCGACAGCAATGAATGTTGATTGTGACCTTTGGCTGTTGTTTTTGGAGGCAGGACGTTGATTTTTATCTTATTTTATTTGCAGGCGGTTGTTGTTCAGAGGAACTGAAACTGAAGGATACTCACAGGTCACACACAGAAAAATAACGGTTGTTTAATTGTTCTTTAAAAAGGCTACATGGTTCCATGAAGAGCCATCACCTACTTTAGTGAATGGTTCTTCATGTTCGTCCATATGGTTCTAGAGAGAACTATATGTTTTTTTTGGTTCTTTGATGAACCTTCATCCACTTAAACCATGTCTTAATAGACGACCATTCGTCGAAAATAGCATTTCCGGCTATTTTCGACGAAGAGATCCGGAGTAGAGGGAAGAAAAGGACCGGGCTCAAGTACAGACCCCTGGGAGACGTATATCTATGGGCTTAAGCGGTTAGGAAGAGTTCTTTATAGAAACATTTCAGATGTATGGTTCTATGGCATCGCTCTGAAGAAGAACCAGTTTCGGTTGCAGTCGGCACCTTTATTTTTCTGTGTGCAGGGCGGAGAGTCGGGGACAGAAGGATGGCGTGACAGAGGAGATGGTGGAAGGGCAAAGAGATGTTGTGGACGCGCTGTTTTTCACATGGTCGGCTCTGGGCGGGGTGGGAGGGAGATCAGTGTGTGTGTGTGTGTGTGTGTGTGTGTGTGTGTGTGTGTGTGTGCGCGCGTCCGGTAGAAGTGTTGTTTGTTTTCCGAGACGTTGAGTGACAGGGGCTGGCCACAGGGTACAATCAACGGTCGATGGTTTTTTCAATTTAGCTGAAACTCACCGACAGCGTTGAATGTTCACCGGGGCGAGCAAGGACCTGATGGTGAGCTGGGCTGACAGTCTGCTTAGAGATGCGGGGGGTGGGGTGGGGGCATTGGGGGAGACAAGGCGTCTCTCCGTAGGCGAAAAAGCTTCTCTCTCTTACACACACACACACACACACACACACACACACACACACACACACACACACACACACACACACACACACACACACACACACACACACACACACACACACACACACACACACACATACACAAACATTATCTCTCTGCCTCAATCTTTTTTTACTCTGTCTGTATCTGAGCACGGGGGGGGGGCACTAAAAAAGTAATGAGCATTTTCTTACCTCCCGAACCACTCCCCGTTTCTGACCCCGACAGACGTCCATTTTGAATGATAAGATTATCCATCTCCATTTGAAAGAGTATAATAATGGTGGTTTTATATCTTATAATCTTTAATATTATCAGCCTTTGTTACAGAGGGTAGTGCTTTTCATAACACCTGCAGGTATCAGTTGAGTCAGACCAAGAGTGGAGGTTTTGTTAGAAAAGGGGCGGTAATGTCTTTTCGGGCCTCTTCTTGCACTTGGTGTCATCAACCGGATTTACATTCTGTACCTGAGGGGGTGAAAATGAAAGGAAAAAAAGCTCCCCCTTTGAGTAACTTCAGGGTTCAAAACATGGTAGGATGAATAAATATAGATGTCTGTGGATTTTGAATAACACTGTCAATGATTTATTACTTTAATTATTAAAAGAGTTTCATTCGTCTACTAGTGCCACTACGGTGGCAGAGTTACTGTGTTGTTGCAACACATTAAGCCGTACAGAAACAACGTTCCAACAAGCAAACACACACTGTGCTTTGGGCCTTTACGACATTTCTAAAAGTCATAAATAATGTGTTTTTCTAGCTTCTGAGACTGTTTGCATCTGGTCATCTTTACCGCAAGACAAAAACGTGAAACGTGTGTCTTGTCTTCTTGTGTGAGGAGGAGGAAACACATTTTGTTTTCGCTTCCCAGCGGCAGTTTGGAAGTCATCTTGAAACTCCTGACTCATAGTGAGGTTTTAGTGAACACAGCACTTGGGTTTCTGACCCTGGCTTTTATCGGCATGTGAGCTAGCAATGTCTGCAGGTTGTGGCCAGATCTGCAAGCTCAAAACTAGGTGCGAAGCGACACGTTTTGAGCTTGTCGATCTGCTATTTTTGATACTTTTTCATTTGAATCCTGAAAAGTTACAGTTTTGGACATTATGAGGTTTCCACCCGACATAGACGATATTTACTCAAGTAACATACTTTACTTGAGTATTTTACATTTTCCAATACTTCATACTTTTATTCCACTACAATTCAAATATTGCACTTTTATCCCATTACAATTAGATGTACTTATTTATTATGAATACGAAACATACAGTATATTAATAACATAAGCCCTATTTTATACTTTAGATATTAAAACATAGCCAATCATTTTGTACTTTTATTCAAGTCAAATTTTGAATACAGGCATTATCTCTTGTAACAGAGTATTTTTATAATGTGGTATTGCTACATTTACTACTGCCACCACAGGCAGAATGCACTGAGGGCCAAAAACATGAAGTGAGGCATAGAGGTTTTGACGCTGCTAGGGCCCAGACTACGAACCTCTTACGTATGCAGCCAGATTGATAGCCATGTGGCGTTTCGCTATGATGTGGCAAGGGATTAAAAAGGAAGTGTTTTTTTGTTTTTGTCACATCGTTTGCCCGTAAGGGAACCGTCGGCCATTTCTCATGAGAGGGTGTAATTAGTACACGGCACTACAGTGCTGAATCATAATGGTTACTCATCATAAAAGGTAACGCTGAGATGTTTATGAGGACAAAAGAGAAGCCACTGCACAGCATTGCTGCGGGCGCTGAGTCAAAATGTGGTTGAGTGATTAATGTGGCACGACAGCCAGCGCCATGGGAGTGACTAAGAAAAGGAGCGTTTGGTTTGTCACCCATCTCTGTGTGACTCCTGTACGCACAGGAGCTTTTGTGTCCGCTCCACGAAAAAAAAAAAAACACAAAACAAAGGCACTTAAAGACAGCTCCTATATTATTCAATTTAACCACTTTGTCTAATCTACTGACTCACAATGCGTCGTTGGCTTGTAGATGACTATTTTCTGAGAATGTTCACCCCACAGAATAGTGATTAGGGTTCAAGTGGTAGTATCTGTTGTTTGTCGCAAATACAATTTTTGGAGCATACAAAAGTGAGTTGCGAGCCCCTGCTTAGTTTTTCATGATTCTATTTTTGCAGTTTTGCCCACCACGAAGTAACGGAGGATGTGCGTTATTCTTTCTTTGGAGGGTTCAAGTGGTTAACATTTTATTATCATCTCTGCTGGGTGGAAGCTTTGTAGCAGCTACAAACTTCAGGCGTCGCTTTGTGTTTTCATGTTGCTGGCTTCTATTGGATGGTAGCCTTGTCGCTTTGTATCTGACAGAGTTTTTTATTTCTTTATCGAAACCCCCAATACTAAAGGTACCGCCATCCAATCCCTTCCTAATTATTTTGTATGGTGTCTGTCCCCAGCTGCCTTTGAACAGTTTGGGAGCACTGAACCGAGACAAATAGAAATGGAACAACCCAACCGGCTCAATCTAAAACATCAGGCGGGAGAAGAAACAGTTTGAGGGCTATTGTGGAAGCATTGGTTCCAAAAGCACAGTTCTCACTGCGAGGGACTCCACTAACATAGACTAAAGTACAAGAGAAAAGCAACAGTTGATCGAACGAATCGATGTAATCAATTATTTAAAACAGAATCAATGATCGATTCTGACAAAAATAATATATTGTTCCCCACAAAATGTTTTCAAAATAGCAATGTATGATCTACAAGCTCAATGCAACACGTTGTGAGCTTGTAGATTGGCTGTCATGTGGCATGTATTTGTTGATAAAAATGTTTTTAATCAAATTATCAAAGAAACGTGATTCTCAATTATTCGATTAACCAAAAAAAAAGTAATCAATAGAAAAATCCCTACAAATAGAATCGATAGTTTGCAGCTCCTAGAACTAAAGTGAGTTGAGTGACAGTGTTGGAGTGGACAGAAGCAAGGGGTCGAGGAGTGTGGCTCTTGATAAGGTCATGTTTGACCCGGAGGATGGAGGGAGGGAGGGACCACGGCCAAACTAGGAAGACAGATCACAGGAAAGGGGAGAGAGAGAGAGGGAGGGAGAGAGAGGCCCTGAGCTGACAATCTGCTCCAAATCTAGATGACAAGTGTCTGTTCATGGGCCCTTAAAGCGGCCTGGTTTGGGGGATTGATGGCAGGGAGAGAGAGATGAGGGGGTACGGAAGCGAGACGGAGTCAGGAGGAGAAGGGCAAAGCGTGGGAGAAAGAGACGGAACGAGGCAGAGAATGAGTCGGGTGTCCATCTTTCAAACACGCTGGCCTTAATGGCAACGACAGCCATGACATTTTACTACTGAATCATTTTTAGATAAGTGGGTGGTCGGGTTGGGTGTGGGGGGGCGGGTTAAAGATGTCAGAAAGCGACAGCCTCGTGACTTGAGATGAGTTCTGAGACATCTTTTTGTGTGTGTGGAGGCTTAACAAGAAAAGTTTTTAAAAGGCTGTAAAAAAGAATTTAGGGGAGAAACAAAAGAAAGTGGTTACTTTGCCAGGTGGACACAAGTTTGCACCCCCCCCCCCCTCCAAATATAAAAGAAATCCACCCAAAGCGGCTATAAAGGAATGAACCGGTAGAACAAGCCAGCGTAACATACTGTAGATACCTTCAAAGTTTCAGCGCGGTGCGGCTTGTCACAACAGAAGCATGGAGGTCACAATGACACATCATTCACAGGCCGATCAAATGTCTATGTAATAACAAAAGGGGATGTCTGCAAAGAGTACAAACAGTAGTATGTGACTATCATTGTTGTCAGGCAGAAACCTCCTATCTCCATATTTCATTATATATATACTGTAATATATATCATATAATATATTAGTTTTTCCCCCCGTAAATTAATGCCCTTCTTCGTCAAACGATAGTGTCACACAAAAGTAGCAAAAGTAAGATCCCAATGCGTAGCTAGCATGGTTTTAAGTTAAAGTGTTTTAGTCTGTCTGTGGGGTTATATGAATATTGAACCAATAAAAACTATGTTGTTTGTGAATAAATAATGACTACATTGGATCCATTGGAACACAGATTTTTTCCCCCATTTACTCAAAACAGTTTTGGACATAGAGGGTTTCCACATCTTCTTTTAGATGTTTTTCTTTTTTCCTTTATTCCTCAAAGATCTCCTTTCGCCCAGAGGGGGTGGATGGATGGGTGGGGGTGGCGGTGGGGGACTCAGGCCTTGGCTGAGCTGAGAGGAAGGGACATTTGGCTGACAGGTGGAGGAAGGGGGGGTGTGGAGGTGGAGCAGGTGCTTGGGCACGCTAGCTTTTCCTTCAGGCACTACTGCAGTGATTCTCTGTCAGAGAAAAGACAGGTTTGTGCTCTCTCTCTCTCTATCTCTCTCTCCATCTCTCCTTCTACGGTCTCTCTCGCTCTCTGTCTCCCTTTCCCCTCACCTCTCTCTCTCTCCATCCCTCCCTGTCTGCTTCCTCCCACCCTCTCACCTCTCTCTCTCTCTCTCTCTCTCTCTCTCTCTCTCTCTCTCTCTCTCTCTCTCTCTCTTCTCCTCCATCTCTCTGTCAGGCTGTGCAGGTAGAGGAACGTCCTGGTGTGTGTGTGTGTGTGTGTGTGTTTGTGTGTGTGTGTGTGTGTGTGTGTGTGTGTGTGTGTGTGTGTGTGTGTGTGTGTGTGTGTGTGTGTGTGTGTGTGTGTGTGTGTGTGTGTGTGTGTGTGTGTGTGTGTGTGTGTGTGTGCGTGCGTGCGCGTGTGTGTCTTGGACCTGTAGTAGCCCTCCTGCAAGGGGAGGCCAATCTCCTTTGTGTGTGTGTGTGCGTGTGCGCACGCACTTTTATTACTATACTTGTGAGGGCCAAATGTCCCCACAAGTATAGCGAGGTAGAATTTGAGAAAAAAGACATTGTGTGAGGACTATTTTCCTAGTCCCCTGAGAAATGGTTGTTTTATGGTAAAAAAAAAGAAAAGAAAACATTTTTAGAGTTAGGCTTCCAATTAGGAGAAGATTCAGGTTGGAATTAGGGTTATAGGATCAGGCATTTAGAGGTTAGGTTCAGGGGTTGGCGTTATGCCTGATTTATACTTAGCTGCGGTCAGTTTCGTGCACCGAAAATAGACGATCTACGAGCTCGCTGTGACGTGTGGTGAGCTATTCTTGCCAATTTCCGATGCCGTTCTAAAATGTTGACGTCCCCACAAGTACAGCAATACTGTACAAACGGGGGAGTCTGTTGTGTGTGCGTCGTGTGCATGTTTGCATGCTTCATGGGTCGTGTGTGCTTCGTGCTGTGGCACGGTGTGAGCTTGTAGATCGACTATTTTCGGCTTTAGGGTCAAAATTTCCATCCTGAAATGTTCTGTCCTCACAAGTATAGTAACACAAACGCGTGTGTGTGTGTGTTGTAGTAGCGTTGCTGCAGGTAGATTCCAGTGTCCTCTGCATGCCTGCAGATTTACACTGTGAAGCTGGCCCTTCCGTAATACTCACCTGCCATGCACCTCCGGCTGTGTGTGTGTGTGTGTGTGTGTGTGTGTGTGTGTGTGTGTGTGTGTGTGTGTGTGTGTGTGTGTGTGTGTCGAGTTGGCTTCTTCCATTTCCTGACTTTCCGCACAGCTGGAATGATGTCTCTCTTTGCCTCCTGCCTTGCAATTACACACACACACACACACACACACACACACACACACACACACACACACACACACACACACACACACACACACACACACACACACAGAGGAGAGAATGAGGAAATGGACTGTTATTGCAGAGACGAGGTATTTGAAAATCCATCAGCTGTCTGGCATGAAGAGAAGCATGCGCACACGTGCACGCACACACACACACACACACACACACACACACACACACACACACACACACACGCGCACACACGCACACACACACACACACACACACACACACACACACACACACACACACACACACACACACACACACACACACACACACGCACACACAGTGTCAGGCTGGGTTTTGTATGGGGCAGATTACAGTTATTTGGATGGTGGGTGATTGAACAACAGAAAGACCACCCGGACCACCCGACATTTAAATGAATGCACTTGTAGTTAGAGTGGTTGATGACAGTGCTTTTCATGTCAAGGACCCCCAGGCTGACATGTATTTAGGCCACGGACTCCCCTCTGAAAAGAATTTGTGCCAGGCACAAGATTTGTCAAGATTGGTCAACAATTTTCTAAAATACCCAGATGTACGAAACTCACAAGCCCCGTAGGGCTTTGAACCTTAGTGTTCCTTATTCCGGCGTGAAAATTCTGATCTACAAGCTCACAATGCTTTGTGTTGTCAGCTTGTAGATCTGCTATTTATTTTTAAATGTCACATGTGAGTTTGTGGGTATTCAAACAATAGTAACAAGAGCTTGTGACAAAATAACATTGTATGCATTGGCAGTGGTGTAAAGTAACTAAGTACATTTACTTAAGTACTGTACTTACTTAAGTACTGTACTTAAGTACAATTTTGAGGTATTTGTACTTTTCTTGAGTATTTCCAATTTCCAATACTTTTACTTCTACTGCACTACATGTCAGAGGCAAATATTGTACTTTTACTCCACTACAATTATTTGAAATATTTAGTTACTAGTTACTTTTCAGATATAAATTATTACATTATGAAACATACATTAACCACTTTAGCCCCATTTTATACCTAGGCTATTTGAAAATAGCCGATCTACGAGCTCACAACGCGTCGCCTCGTCGCGAGCTTGTAGATCTGCTATTTTCAAATATTTTAGTACTTTTACTTTTGGTACTATTAGTACATTTTGATGCCAATACTTCTGTACTTTTACTCAAGTAAATTTTGAATTTGGGACTTTTACTTGTAACAGAGTATTTTTATATTGCAGTATTGGAACTTTTACTTAAGTAAAGAATTTGAGCACTTTTTCCACCACTGTGCATTGGAACACGATTTGCTGAAAAGTAAGGTTTCCACCCGACAGCGACGACGATCTGTATAATATCTGTGTATAAATAAGGTACAGATTGTAAGATGGTTTTAGATACAGAATGAAATGCGCAATCATTTGTGAGCCGGGAGGGGGGCTCCAGGTTTAACCTGGGGGGGGTCCGACTCCGAAGCCAAACCTGCGAGCAAGACTATATTCATGTTCATCACACACACTCACTGATTGGAACTGACAGGACACACACACACACACACACACACACACACACGCGCACGCGCGCACACACCCGCCTGCATACGCACACAACATTTCCATTCGTGGAGGTAAATCGATATTTCAAGGGCGACCTGCCGCTCCACTGGGTTTTCAAAAACACAGAGACAGATTTTCTGCCAACTGTGCTGCTGTGTATTATACTCTAGGATTTTAAACTACGGTTTAAAATAAGCTATTTCAGTTTATATTCATTCAGAAAGAGGTTGTGAGGGGGAATGAGAGACGGGTTAGAGAGAGAGAGAGAGAGGAAAGGGCCAGACAAGTGAAAGACAGACAGTGTTGTATGACTACTGAGAGAGAGAGATGTTCGATTACTAGAGACAGAGAAAGAGAGAGACAAGGATAAGTGAATAATGGGTAATAGGTTGAGAATGAGACCTATACGCACATGTTTACCCACAAACCCACACATACTGTAACACACACAGACATACTGCAAGTTCATGAACACACACACACACACACACACAAACACACACACACACACACACACGCACGCACGCACGCACGCACGCACGCACGCACGCACGCACACACACACAAATGGCCTGCAAATTGTGAAAATAGGTTATTTTCCCCCCATATTAAATGTTGACGCAGCTGCACATTAAAACAGTTAACAGTTTTAGGATCACAAAATACTAAAGAATGTGTTGTTAAAGTCATCTATTTTTTTCTGTTTCAGAGAGGGTATGGGGCGGGTATAATCGATCTGCATGTCTAGTATCCTTGGCTATTGAGTCGCATTATTCTCTAGTACACACATGAACATGTATACGTACTTGCACACACTCAAACACACACACACACACACACACACACACACACACGCACACGCACACGCACATCCTCCCCCCCTGGCTTCCACCTATATGGTTTGCAGTGTGCTGCTAAGCAGGAACATCAATAGCGCTGTCCATTAGCTCTCCTCCCCCATTCTGGAGAGCTTTAATAGCCTTGCATGTGTAGCATTAGTGGCTGAGAGCCGTTGCCTGATGACCAAAAGCCTAATTCCCCTTTAGACTCGTAGGTTAAGATGCTGGCTTCCTACGCGGTAGACCTGTGTTCGAATTAAGCTATATTACACGAGAGGGTGTGCTTTACCGTCATTATTGGCACGCCAGTGATGCGGTCAGGAACGAGGCGGAGCCGAGTTCCGCAAGCTATTATACAACAGTTACCAACAAAACACATCCAAATGTATTCATATTGTGGGGCAATTCATAATAAAAATGTTTCGCTATTATCCGTTTCCCTGTAAAGAGAAGAGTTTATTTGACTGAGACATTAAATAGTCCCTGTAGCAGCGCTCTGAGGCACCGTCTCATCAACACAGCTGATTCCAGTAGGCTATATGCTCCGTCGTACGACCGTGTCACGTGGCCAAAATAACTGATCTACAAGCTGACAACGCGTCGCGATGGCGACACGTTGTGAACTTGTAGATCGGCTATTTTTGCCGTGCGATACCTTCGTACGATAAAGTAGCTGTTTGTTCTCCGGTGGCGGCGGTGGGTCAGGCTACTGTCTGTTTGTTTTCCTACCGTGGGACAGCGTGACGTCACAGCACAGCTGTGCCATATATGGTCTAATCAGGTGCGGACTGCAGTGCGGAGTGATTTATTAATGTGATTAGGCCCGTGCTATCATGCTGGTTTGAAGCACGGCTAGATAGCTATTTCAACCAATCAGATTGCTTGGTCGGAACTACCTGTTGTATAATGATAAATCATACTCTTCAGGATTACAAAAATAGCAAAAGCAGCAGATCGACAAGCTCACAAGGGCTTTCAGATCTGCTACTTTTGATGCTTTTGTGTGACACTGTTGTATGATCAAGTAGGGCGTTAATTTGGGGGGAAAAAGTTTAAATATGGAGATAAGAGGTTTCTGTCTGTAGCCGCAACTATATGTATTATGAGTCTGAAAATGTTAAAGTGAGATTTTCAATGCAGGACTTTTTTACGTGTAACAAAGTGCATTTTTACACTGTGGTATTGCTACTTTTACTTAAGTCCAAAATCTGAGTATAGCCTACTTACTTCCAGCACTGGTAAATGAGCCATAAATAAAAGCTCATCATGGCAGGTTTGTCTGTGCATCTATCTGGCCTTTCAGGCAGCATTACCGTCACGTCCTCCCCAGGCTAAATGGGGCTGTTAGCATCGTACCAACGAACGCGCAAATTAATGGGGGCCAATCGCTGACAGTTTGATTCACATAAAAAGCGGAGACCCCCCCGCCCTCGGACCCCGACGGCGCCTTGAAATGAGAAACAGATCATCGAGGAAGGGAGGGAGGAAGGAGATAGATGGAGGGAGGGAGAGAAGGAGGAGAGAGGGGGGAGAGAGGAGGTGAAGGCAGCCCATAAATTTACAGCTCCCATTTTCTTGTCTGGGGTGGGGGGAGGGGAGCCGGGGTGGGTGGTTGGGTTAGAGTGTTGCATTGTGGGAAATGCGGTGCAAGCTGTTAGGTTTGACACATGATGGGAGGTGGTTACGAGAAACAAACTAAGCCATTTACACATGCACGCGCACACACATACATACAAACCCACACACACACACACACACACACACACACACACACACACACACACACACACACACACGTTTGTGTTACTATACTTGTAAGGACATCAACATTTCAGGATGGCGATTTTATGAATGGCATTTTTACAATTTCTTGTACATTTCTTGCAATTTTTGACCCTAACCATAAAGCCGAAAAAAGCCGATCTACAAGCTCACAACGCGTCGCAGACACAACACACTGTGAGCTTGCAGATCGGCTATTTTCAGTGCATGACATCTGCACTCAACTAAGACAACTATGACTCAGGCATAACTCCAACCCCCTAAACCCAACCTGAATCTTTTCTTAATTCTAAAACCTAACTCTGAAATTGTTTTCTCACCATAAAAAAACAACCAGGAACATTTTCCTCACAATGTCTATTTCTTCTGCTACACAAGTATAGTAACACACACACTCTCACACACACACACACACACACACACACACACACACACACACACACACACACACACACACACACACACACACACACACACACACACGTGCACGCGACCCATGAAACATGCAAACATGCACACGACGCATACACCAGTGGTTCTCATTGTGGGGTACAGGACCCCCAGGGGTCCTTGGGGTGTTCCAGGGGGTCCCCAGAAAGATTTGGCTGTTCAAAAACAACAGATATACAAGCTCACAGCACATCACTTCATGCCTCACTGTGAGCTTGTACATCTGCTATTTTTTTATATTTGTAAAAACAGTATTGGAACATTTTTGCATACATTTGAAATCTTCTCTTCTGGGGGGTCCCTCTCTGGCACAACACATTTTCAGATGGGGGGTCCGCAGCCAAATACATATCATATTTGGGGGGTCCTTGACATGAAGACGTTTGAGAAACACTGGCTTACACACAACAGACTCCCAGTCAGTTAAAGATGAACAAACGTTTTAGCATTTAACATGAATGATAGGTCAACTGTAAGCGTTGTTCTTTTTAACTGACACTCAGGGATGCAAAGAGTGGCTGGATAATGGCCTTGTTTTCCTGCAATCACACAGTCATTACATTACAAATGCACTCCTCCTCCTCCTCCTCCTCCTCCTCCTCCTCCTTGGTGGTCTCTAGGGCTCCTTACCGTAAGAGGTGTGTGTCTGTGTGTGTGGCAGGATGGTGGTGGTAGTCGTAGACCATAGACAGATGCAGGAGGGAGCCACTTCACTGTGTTTGTGAGAAGGGGTTTTGTGCGTGTTTTGTGTGTGTGTGTTTTGTGTGTGTGTGTGTGTGTGTGTGTGTGTGTGTGTGTGTGTGTGTGTGTGTGTGTGTGTGTGTGTGTGTGTGTGTGTGTGTGTGTGTGTGTGTGTGTGTGTGTGTGTATAGTACATTTCGTTGCTGTCGAGTAGAAACCTCTTATCTCCATATTCTATCTTTTTGTGTTTTTTCGTAAATTAACAGCCTGCTTGATCATACTACAGCGTCACACAAAAGCATCAAAAGTAGCAGATCTACAAGCTCGAACGCGACGCGAAACGACGTGTTTCGAGCTTGTGGATCTGCTACTTTTGATGCTTTTGAATTAGAATTCTGAAAGTAACAGCTTTGGACATATGAGGTTTCCACCCGACAGAGACGATAGACAGATGCAGGGAGCCACTTCACTGTGTTTGTGAGAATGTGTTTTGTGCTGTGTGTGTGTGTGTGCGTGTGCGTGTGCGTGTGCGTGTGCGTGTACGTGCGTGTGCGTGTGCGTGTGCACGTGTGTGTGCACGTGTGTGTGTTTGTGTGTGAGTGTGTGTGTGTGTCTGTGGCGCGCAGCTCTTTCAAGTCTGGACCTGGACAGAAAACAAGCAGAGAGACAGAAACCAGAGGATAAATTCAGGTGTTGTTTGGTAAACCATGTTATTAAACAGTCATACACTCTATGACACACTGGCATACACACACACACACGCACGCACGCACGCACGCACACGCACACGCACACGCACACACAAACGCAGGCAGGTACATAGACACACATCCTGAGACAGTAAAACAAGCACAGTGATTTACCACTCCAGAAAATCAAGCTCTTCTGTTCACACATAATAACATACACTTACATTTCCAAACAGTCCATTTACAAAGCATCCGCCTGCGTCTTATATTATCTATTAATGGACCCGGCTTGACACGCTGCACCTAACAAGTGCTGGACAAAGTATTCAACCCCAGTTACTTTCGGTCAAAGTATTAACACATTGCCTGCCTAAGACGTATATATACGTCATTTAGAAATCAGCTGTTGCCTGCCAATGACGTATATATACGTCTTTGGAAAAAAGGGGAAAAAAAAAATTTTTTTTCAAAAAAAAATTTTTTTTTTTTTTTTTGCATTTTTTTATAATTTCAACCCTTGTCGAATTATGAACAGATTAGGAGCTAAAAATGTTCGAAGATTTGCTGCTCCATTCACTTCAATGTTAAAATTCAAACGGACAAACAATTCACTTTGTTTTTTGGTTTAAAACTCGTTGACATTTGTGAAACCACACCTGAATCTCATCTGTGATTAGAAACCATCTGGGGATCAATCATACTGGAGGAAAAAAATCTGTGGCTACGCGAACAGGTACCAAAAACATGGCAAAACCCTGGCAGGCAACAGCTAAAAATCTGAAAAAACTCTGGCAGGCAATGTGTTAATACTCCTGGTCAAATATTACAGAAGAAGCTCAGATCTTAACCACTTAAACTCTCTAGTCTAGACTTAGTAAACTAGACCTGTGTACTTTTGAACGCTGAGAACGCTTTTTTTCTATGTACACCAAATTTCTTCGCCAAAGATAGCCGATCCACAAGCTTGCAAAGTGTTGTTATGCGATGCGTTGTGAGTTCAAGTGGTTGAATAAATCAGCGTTGCTTCTTATAAACCCTGTTGGCCTAGTAGTAAGAACCTCCCCATAGACAGAGACACAAGTGGAAGGAAAGCCCACTCATAACCTAATTGGTGTAAACACCTTGGGTGGTCTCGTGAGAAACAATGACAACGGAGTGTGTGTCGTGTGTGTGTGTGTGTGTGTGTGTGTGTGTGTGTGTGTGTGTGTGTGTGTGTGTGTGTGTGTGTGTGTGTGTGTGTGTGTGTGTGTGTGTGTGTGTGTGTGTGTGTGTGTGTGTGTGTGTGTGTGTGTGTGTGAGTGTAGCTCTACATTCATCTACATGAAAACAAGCCGGTCAGAGGAGATGTGGAACACACAGCCAAGTCCCTCAAGGGTGACTGCTGCGTTCCTGGAAAGTATATTTTAGTGCAGTGGTTCTCAAGGACCCCCAGATATATATCATTTGGCTGCGGACCCCCATCTGAAAAGAGTTTGTGCCAGGCACTGCGACCTTGCTACATCTGCTATTTTTGTGTGTACGCTTTTTTTTTTTTTTTTACATAAATCTTCTCTTCTGGGGTTCCCTGGCACACAATATTTTCAGATGGGGAATTTAGGGGTCCTTGACACGAAAAAGGTTTGAGTGGTTAGACTGCAGTGACGTCTGTGTGTGCCGCAGCAGGGGGCAATAACAAGAAAGCATCTCTCCCCTCATCATGTGTCATGTCTTCCATGCTAGCGCTGGATGCGATGGCGAGACGTGATGAATTAATTATCAAGAGGAATTTCTGAGCGCAACATCTTTGGCTAGTCTGGCTTTTGTAGTCCAAAGAGAAGTTTTTTTTTGTGTGTGTGCCCAGACCACCATACAGCATGTTTTGAATTCGGAGCTTCAAGTACAGAGCTCAAATTCATATTTTGTTTTACTTAAAGTGGCACTATGTAACTTTTTTATGAATGAAATAAAATGTTGTCCAATCTGTATGGTAGAGCATAATACAACATATGTTTTAAAAAAGCTATTAAATGCATCATCTGATAACCCTGCTTTTATTTGGACAATGGATAACTTGAAATGAGAAATGTAGAGTCTAAAACGGTCGCTTGAGATGCGATAAACGGTTCTATTTATTCATGGTTTACCTAGATGTGTGCTATGATGAGCTACAGATGGGACTCCTTTGACCAATTCTACGGCTGGTTTAGTAGAAAGATGACTAAAATAGCATGACATTAGATTAGATCAGTGGTTCTCAAACTGTTTTACATTTCAAGGACCCCCTGTAACGCTGACTGTGTACAAATGGAACCAAATGGATCTGTGAGGGTCCATTTGGTTCCATTTGTACACTGTCAGAGTTACACACCTGCAAGTGTCAATTTGGACCCCCTCAAGGAACCCTGAGGGTCCCTGGACCCCACTTTGAGACCCATTGGATTAGATAATCTATTTGAATTTCACTTTTCATTCACACTGTCTTTGCCACAACAACTATTGAGAAAAGAAAAAAAAAACTGCATTCACTTCAAAGGGCAACTTCTTGTTTTTTAAACAAAAAATGTATTTAATTCTGTGCACATACATCTACCTACTTTTGCGTGTGTTAATTTGCAAACCACAACAGCCCCCACAACTGTCTAGACACGTTTTTTTTTTTTCATTTTCAAATGCCACATCTCTCAAACATGAGAGACTCGTCTGTAACCTACTAGTCTCTATTGGTGAGAAAATTAAAGCAACACTTTTTAACATACAAATTCTAAGCTCTCTCTGTGGGCTCAGAGAGAGGGAGAGAGAGAGAGAGAGAGAGAGAGAACACAATGATTGACCTTGACTGAATGAGAACTTGCCTGAATTGTTCCTAGTTTGACTTTGATGTAGTGTAGTGAAGTGTAGAGTGGAGAACAGAACAGTGAACAGCAGCAGCAGTCAGTCAGTCTCTCAGGAGAGATGAAGCCTTCATGTCACTAATATGACTGTCTGTTCTTTCACTCTGACTTTGGCTTTCTTTATCTCGTTTAGGACATTGGTTCTCAAAGTGGGGCCCGGGGGGATAACCACTTTATCCATTTATACATTGGCTATTCAAAAATAGCAGATGTACAAGCTCTCAGCGTGTCACTTTTTTTGAAAAATATCGAAGATGGGAACTAAAAACAAAACAAAAACATAAATCTTCTCTTCTGGGGGGTTGGCACAAACTCTTTTCAGATGGAGTGTCCGCAGCCAAATACATATCAATTTGGGGGGTCCTTGACACACAAAGAAATCCTCTTTCTCTCTCTCTCTTCCTCTCTCCCTCTCGCTCAATATCTCTCTCTCTCTCTCTCTCTCTCTCTCTCTCTCTCTCCCCATATCTGTGTGCATTGGGCGAGCAGGCTCATTGGAGGTTCTTCTCCTTCATTAGGGGCACGGCACAGAGAGTCGCCAATGTATTCTCTCATTAACACATCCATGTGCTGCACACTACATACATAAAATGAATAAAAAAACGAACCACGGACCACCCACACGTGTTTATGCTCCCTCTAACAAAATGCAACACTAAAGATGTGTGTTCTAACACCAGCTAAACGAGCCCCTGCACTCTAATACGGGGAAGAAGAGTTTGCTAATTAAAACTTGTGTTAATAAGAAGCTGTTCAACAAGACTGAGCTCTTTGATGTAGACCTGATAGCTTTCAATATGACGCGTCCAAATGTGATGTTGTTATCAGCCGTGTTCTACCAAACGTTTTTAAACGTGTTTAAATTTGTTTAACCACCTAACCCTAAGCCCTATGTTATAGTATTTTCAAAGAAATTGAGAAAATTCTTTAAAAATGTATTTGAAATTATGAACACTTTCACCAATACAAAATAGGGACACCAGGGATAATGTGGTTCACTGCATTGTGAATTGTAAGTGGAGCACAGAGAGACAAGGCAGGTTTATTTGTATGGCACATTTCAACAACAAGGCAATTCAGTGTACCTTGTTGAATTAAACATGAACCAAAGGAAGCATATTATAAAAGGATTTTTTAATTCAGTAAAAAGGAATAAGACAAAAGACGACAAAAAAACACCTATTTCCTTAATAGGAAACACCTATCACCTAGAGAGGTGATAGGTGTTAGACAGCACATCGTGTGTACCGTACCTAATAAAACAACCTACTAACTGTACTGTACAGGCATTTTGACTCTGGAGGACATTGAAACATCGCAGAGCCACTTGCTCCTGCTTTGATGTTTCGCAAAAGCAAATGACTCACTTGTAAGTGTACATAATACTATACTGTATATATATATATATACCTGCTGCTTTGATCATTCCTAGCCTCTGTTCACATACCATGTCACCACCAATCAAGCAACCGGCCGGCCGGCTGGCTGGCTGGCTTGCAGGCTGGCGAAAGAGGCAGGAAACATGGTGGAAGGAAGAAAGGAAGGAAGGAAGGAAGCTGGTGGTGACATGACACACAGCTCTGTTCATTCCCTCAGGAACACAGGGTGTGTTTTGGCCTATAGCCTAGCGTGTCTGTTTGTAGTAAAAAGAACATATATACTAGAGACGAGCACGGCTAGACCACCCAGTACACTCACCCAAATACCCCCCCCGCACGCCCGCACGCACGCCCGCCCACCCATCCCCCCTCCTCCCATATGCACATATTCACATAACCCCTCCCCCTTTCTTCTTCCAAAAAATGTCACAGATCTTAATTGTCTCCAGTAACGTGAGGCAGAGCAGTTAGTGAGCTTTTTTTTTAGACCTGTTGTTTTCAAGGAAAATAAACCACCGCTCATAGGTTGACAAAAAAAAAGTAAGATGAGGTGCTGGCGCTGAAGAAAAAACTGCAGCAGCACAATGCGCACACTCAGAAACAGTGGGCAGATATCAGAGTTTAATGCAAGCTTTCAGTCGTGTGACCTTCTTCAGGCATGAAGCTTGCATTAAACTCTCATATAATATCTGCACAGTGTTTTTGAGTGTGTGGCTGCTGTTTTTCTCCTTTAGACCTGCTGGTTTTTGACAAAGATGTTTGTCAAATTTTACGGACTCGGCATTATGAGTACTTTTTACTTTTGCTACTTTAAGTACTGTATATTTTTGCTGCTAATACCTTTTCTACTTTGACTAAAGTAAGATTTTGTATTTCTACCTTATGGTATTGCTACTCTTACTAAATACATCAGAATACTGCAATAACCCGACACACTGGGCGTGGATCTGTGCGCACTGTTTTTCTTTTTTTTCTTTTACTTAAGTAAAAGTAGCAATACCACAGTATAAGAATACTCTGTTACAAGTAAAAGTCCTGTACTCAAAGTACAAAAGTATTGGCATCAAAATAGCAGATCTGAGCTTGTAGTAATTATAAAATAGGTCTTAAGTGGTTATATTAATACTCCACATCTGCAAAGTAACTGAGTAACTAAGATATCCTCTGAAATGTAGTTGAGTGGAAGTATCAAATAGAGGTACTCGAGTAAGTACCTCAAAAGTGTACTTAACCACTTAAACCCCAGCATCCGACCTGTATTCTGGGAGAATCTTCGCAGAAAATAGCCGATTGACAAGCTTGTGAGCTTGTCTATCGGTTATTTTCAGCAAAGATAATTGATGTAGAGCTAAAACAAAAAAAAGCCACTGTAGTATAGAGCCCTGAGGGACTCCACTCAACAACGTTAAAGTGGTTGAGTAAAGTACTTGAGTGCATGTACTCGGTTACTTTCCACCAGTGTGCTCCGCGTGGAGCCAAGCCCGGCTCAGATGCGGAACCTCAAACCTCAGCCAGGCCTGGGTTGGGTTCGGGGCGTGGAGGAAAAGAAAGAGGCCTTTTTTTAGCACCAGTATTGACCTAAGATGGAAATAGACTTTTAATGTGACTTTCGCTAAGGTTATGCAGCGTAGCAGCGCACACCATACTCCTGTTAAAGCTCAACTCTGAATGTGGAGAAAAAAATGCATCTGTAAGAGTAGATTCGGCTATTTTTGCTATCTTTGCATGCCAGCAGTGTACGACACAGTATAATAGGGCTTGTGATTAAGTGATTAATCAGACTAATCAATTTAGTTGATCTAATGGAACAGTTTTGTGTCGATTTGTTGATATATAAGAAAAAACATATCTACGAAAACCTTGCTTCTCGATTATTTGAGTAACATACTTGAGCAAGATTAAGTCGGCTATTGGTTCTAGATATCGGTCTCAATATGTTCTCGGTTAATTGACCTCCCTGTGTCTGCCCATCTCCATAAAGTACCAAAGAGACTGGACGCTGTGAACAGATTTACCGTTTACTGTTTACAGTTTACTGTCGTATCAAACCGAGCTGTGCGTTCAGAGAAGTTGTAAACACAACCCTGGCTTTAACATTCCGGTGGAGATGTTCTGATAAGGAAGCCTGCAGGATGTTAAAAAACAGCATCCCACATCAAAGGAACGCAGCCTGCCGGGATAAAGTACCTCCCTCCCCAATATCAAAATGTGTACAGAGACGACCAGCACTCAGATGAAAGGGTGGAGGAGACAAGATGGTACACACACGCACGAGCATACATACACGCACACGCACACGCACACGCACACGCACACGCACACACACACACACACACACACACACACACACACACACACACACGCACACATGCACACGCACACAGACACGCACACGCTTTCAGTGCAATGAAGGCGACGGCTTAAAGGTTGTTTTGACGGCACTGTGCCTTTTGATGATAAGTTATTCTCAGTCAATATGAGAGACAGCTGAGGGGGAGAGACAGGCAGACAGACAGACAGACATACACAGGGAAAGAGACCGATTATAGTGACAAAGCAAGTGACATAGACAGACAGAGACATAATATCGTTGCTGTTGGGCAGAAACCTCTTATTTCCATATTTTTTACTTTTTTAGTTTTTCCGTAAATGAATGCCCTACTTATTCATACTACAACTACAGCGTCACACAGAAGTATCCAAAATAACAGATCTACAAGCTCGAAACGTGGTGCAAAGCGCCGCGTTTTGAGCTTGTAGATCTGCTATTTTTGCTATTTTTTGAATTTGAGAGAATTTGGGACATATGAGGTTTCCACCCGACAGAGAGGATAAACAAAGCAAGTGACACAGACAGAGAAACATCGGGGCAGATAGAGGGACGTAGAGACAGACAGACAGACAGACAATCCCCCAGTGACTCATCATGCCAGATGCATCCATCCCTAGCTTTGATCTAGTGCCCACTTCTCTCTGGTTTTTCGTTTCATGTGAATGGCTGAGAAGTTTAGCTCAAAGTACAATGAAATTCCACCGCCCGCACACGCACACGTACTCGCCCGCACACACACACACACACACACACACACACACACAAACATGCACACGCGCGCACGCACGCGTGCACAAAAAAAAACGAAAGGAAGTTAAGCAAAGAAAAGCCAATTTAAGACGGAAATAGAACAAGAAAAGAAATGAGATCAGTCAACAACAACCCCCTCCTCTCCTTCTCGTCCTCTGGGCGTTTTCAATTTCGTCGCTGTCGGGTGGAAACCTTGTATGTAAAAGAACCCAGTTACTTTTGAATCCAATGTAGTATTATTATTTTCGTCGCGTCGTGCCCACGTTTCAAGCTTGAGGATCTGCTACTTTTGATGCTTTTGTGTGACGCTGCAGTACGATCGTAGAAGTAGGGTGTTAAAAAAACTAAAAGTTGAAATATGGAGATACACGGTCTCCTTCCCGACAGCAGTGATATGTCCACCGGAGGGCTTGGAGGAGTATTAATCGGTCGGTGTCCCGGTTTTAGCGCCGATGCTAACGGCGGCCATTTGTTCCAAGCAGCGTGGCTAATGACCCTGAACTGATGCTACTAGCTAGGCGCCGGGCCGGGGGTCTCAGAGCACAGGGGAAGAAGGTATAAGAGAGTCTGTGGGGAGTAGAGAGACAGGAGAGGAGGAGGGGGGGGCGCTAATGAGAGGAAATGGGGACGCCAGCTACGGTCCATCATCCACTTAGCATCCAGACAGTGGTGTGGTGTGGTGTGGTGTGTCCCCCCTCCCTCCAACCCTCCTCCCCCTCTTTGGTTCCAAGCATGCGTGTGCGGACATGGCACAGAATCCCTGGCACAAAATATTTTCAGATGGGAGTCCGCAACCAAATACATAATTCATTTGGAGATCATTGACATGGAAAAGTTTGAGAATCACTGATGCATATCACAGGAGAACATGTTTAATGAAAACCCGTCCTCTTCTGGATCTAAGTGGACCTAATGTGAAGTATCCATCACCTGGCCTCTGTCGTGTCAGACGCTTTTACTCTGAAGGAAGGAAGCCAGGAAGGAAGTGAGCGAGAGTGTGCCAGACCAGACGTTCCCTGGCTTCCTCTAGCCTCACGTCACCAGGCTTTCCACCACGGAGGAAAGCCTGGTTTTCATTCGTGTGATGTGGTTTAGAAAAAGAAGGATAGGGTTCCGGTGGTGGGTTCCGGTTGGCGTCGCATTGTTTTTGTTCCCCACATAATGCGAATCAATTAGTCACGCTACGAGTTAGAATAAAAGATGGATATACCAAACGATTATTATACCAAACTAAACTCATTTTAAACTACGGGAATCATTTTGTAGACATTTTGTTATTTCCGCTCCAGACCGGTCCAGAAAACCTAAAAATGGTATTGATCCCAGGTTGGGCTTCCTCTGGACCGACCGCGTCCTCCCGCCTCGCCATCCGTTCGTCCGTCCGTACGTACGTGGACCGAGACAAGGAGGAGTCTTTGATCCGTCCACAGAAGCAACAAGCATCCAGACGTCCTGAGGTGCTCTCCCCGTGGGCGACGGGCGGGGCGGTGGTGGTGGGAGGAGGAGGAGGGGGTTGAGGGGTGGATGGATGGTGTCGTCCGTCACGCCGTTCATATTTCAAAAAGCGGAGGAGAGGAGCGGCAGGGAGAATGACAGCCACAACCAGTCATCGGTGTTGGGAGTCAAATTGATTGGCCGCATGGCATGCAGGGCCGGGGGGTGGGGTGGGTTGGGGGGGGGGACCGTGGCTGGAGACACGGCGAGTAATTGTGTTCTTCACGCTGACAAAGAAATAAGCGACAGATGATGCATGCCCGACCGTTAACCATGACGACGAGGGGAGTATGGGGAGAGAGAAGGAAGAGAAAGAAACCTGCAATTGAGCAACATCTATAAAAGAAATAAACTCCGCTGACAAGTAGCTACACTGAACGCACTCTTCGTGTCCTTGTAGGCGGAGTGATGCTGAACTGTCTATTTGTCTTGTTTTTTATTCTCTCTGTCTCTCTCTCTCTCTGTCTCTCTCTCTCTTTCTCTGTCTCTGTTCCTCTCGCTGTCTCTCTCTCTGTGTCTGTCTTTCTGTCGGTCTGTCTGTCTGTCCCTCTCTCTCTCTCTCTCCCTTTGGCAAAGACATGCATCAATCACCGGTGGATTAGTGACAAGAGAGTGTTATTATGGAGTTTGGAGCGCTGCCAAGCTCCACGCACGCACGCACACGCACACACACACACACACACACACACACACACACACACAAAATGGGATGGATGGATGGATGAGGGGATGAGGGGGAGGATAGAGAGGAAAGGCGGGAGGAGAGAAGATTGAGAAATGGAAATGGGGGAAGAGGGAGGGAGGGAGGGAGGGAGGGAGGGATGGGGAGAGAGGTGTTGGAGAAAGAAGTGTTTCCGATAGAGATGAGCAGAGAGAATTATTGCGGTTGGACAAAGAGAGAGGTTAGCAGAGGAGAGAGATAAGACCTGTACAATTAGAGCAAGAGGGAGGCTGAGAGTCTCCCACAGAATGAGACAGAGAGAGAGAGAGAGAGCCTTAACAATATGAGAGAGAGAGAGAGAGAGAGAGAGAGAGAGACAGAGACAGAGACAGAGAGACACAGAAAGAGTGTGTGTTAATGTGAGAGAGGCACAAAGAGAGACAGAGACCGAGAGAGAAAGAGAGAGAGAGAGAGACGAGAGAGAGAGAGAGAGACTGAGAGAGAGATGGGGGTGGGAGGGGCGGTGGAGCAGTGTCTCTAATGTCTTTATAAGGTCATAAAGCGCTGCACTTCCTGGCCCCTCTCTAATTGCTGTGTGTGTGGGGGGGGGGGGGGGGGGGAGCCCGCTAAACGAGCTCCTGTAAAACGCTGTCTGTCTGTCTGCCATGGCATCACTGCCAGCGCCTGTGGGAACCAGTAACATGGGCACTGGTGGTGGAACAAGTACTTCTTTTACTTAAGTCAGTGGTTCTCAAACTTTTTTGTGCTTCTGCAGTGGAGTAGATATAGGCTTTACATTATTGGAAATGTTACAAACTCAAGTAAAGTAAAAGTACCTCAAAATTGTACTAAAATTGTACTATGGGAGAGAGGGACAGAGAGAGAGAGAGGGAGGGAGAAATAAATGCTGTTTTTTAGGTTATCTCAAATTAAAAATGTAATTTGCGTTAAATTGGAATTGGAAAGAACGTTGAAGATGAAACGGGAGAGAGATGCTCTTTCAGGACCAGAGAGAGAGAGACGGTTAGCTGTTAGCAGACATGCAAATCTTCGCTGTCAGGTGGAAACCTTGTATGTCCAAAACCGTTCCTTATATTTCATTGTTAAAAAAAAGTAAAATAGTGAAACTAGCTGATCTATAAGCTCAGCTTTTACATCCGCTATTTTCACTACTTTTGTGTGACACTCATATATGATGAAGCAGGGCATTCATTTACAAAAAAGAAAGATAATAATTTGAAACATGGAGAAGATACAAGGTTTCTGCCCGACAACGACGCAAATGACTCCATTTCCCCGGAGGAGCCGTTATCCCTCGCGCTCCCAAAAGAACCCCCAAGA
>NC_139946.1:16248073-16283073 GCF_963454915.1 Gymnoscopelus microlampas
ACGTTCAAACCCAGCCAAAGTAAAACGGTCAGGATCAGAGCCGCAAACATAATGTTGTACATTAAAAGCAAAAAAGAATGAGAAGAAACACAGGTCCATCAACTCCTCTGTTTCTCAAAGTGGGGTCCACAGGGGTCCTTGAGGAGGTCCCAGGGGGTCCCCAGCAAGATGAGTTAATACAGCATCAAACTCAGTTTAACCACTTCAACTCTGTATACAGTAAATCGGCTATTAATTTTTTTTTTAATCTTAAAATATTTTCAGACGGGGGTCTTAATTAATGTGGGGGTCCTTGACATGAAAAAACCTTTATTTGCACTGCCTTACGGAGTAGTTTCCTATTTTAACTACCTCGGCCCTTTCATCATGTCTGTTAAAGTGCTCTTTGTTTGAGAGGATCGAGGAGAATGACTTGGAGCCATGAAACGACAGTCAAAGTCCTGGGAACAGGCTGATCGCCCCGCTGTGTGTGTGTGTGTGTGTGTGTGTGTGTGTGTGTGTGTGTGTGTGTGTGTGTGAGAGAGACGCGTCTCTTCGGGCCGTGTTTCGAGCTGGTCGATCTGCTACTTTTGATGCTTTTGTGAGATGCTGTAGTGTGATCAAGTAGGGTGTTAATTTACGAAAAAACACAAAAAGAGATAGGAGGTTTCTGCCCGACCGGCATAATGTAAGTAAATGTACTTTGTGATGTTGCTTTACCCCACTGGATACGAGAGAGACAGAGAGACAGAGAGACAGAGTGGTAGTTGCGTGCGAATGAGACAGGAAGGCGGGAAAGAGGAAGAGGAGGAGGAGGAGGAGGGGGGGGGGACGGGGGGTATATAAAACTGTGGTCGCTGAAGAGAGAGGGAGGAGATGGGGTTAAACGGAAAACAGAAGAATTCCGTCGCCGTCGGGCAGAAGCCTTGTATCTCCATGTTTCAACTTTTTATACTACTTTGTCATACTACAGTGTCACACAAAAGTAGTAAAAATAGACCATTGGCTCCATTGGAAAATAGTTTATTTTTTAAAGTAACGTTTCGGACATAAGAGGTTTCCACCCGACAGCAACGGTTTGAGAGAGAGGCAGAGAGAGGGATTGAAAGTGCGAGCCGGAGGAGAGATAAAGACGAGATAAGATCAGCTGAGCTGACTGAATTAACTACTTTCAATCTGGCCTCCTTATTTTGGGGGAATGTCATTATTAGGTGGCAATGTTCACAAATGTTTTAACAGTGGTTCTCAAACTTTTTCATGTCAAGGACCCCAAAATTGGTATATTTTATTTTGTGCCAGGGACCCCCATACAAGATTTGTGTTGTTAAAATGTTTCAGAAAATATTCAATTTTTTTCACATTTCTTTCAAGATTAAAACAAAAAAAAATAGCAGATCTACAAGCTCACAACGTGACGTGGTGTGAAGCATTAAGAACTTGTAGATCGGCTATTTTCAAATAGTCTACGTAAATAGGGTTAAAGTGGTTAAACTGATTTTTCTGGACCCCACTTTGAGAACCGTTATAGATCTTTAACAGATCTACAAGTTCAGATCTGTGAGCTAGTAGATCTGCTTTTGTGGTGGGTGTATTTTTCAAATAGGGCTAGGGTTAGCGGTTAAACAGAACTGAACTTTTAAAACGACAACCCTGACATTCTCAACTAGCAGATCTACAAGCTCATGCCGCGCTATGAGCTTGTAGATCTGCTAGTTGAGATCTCTGTGTGTGTGTGTGTGTGTGTGTGTGTTTGTGTGCGTGTGAGTCATGAATGAAATGTAATGGCAGAACTCCAACAACGGCTTCACACATTCCAGCATGACCAAATGTTCAACTTCAATGAACTGAAACTCAAATGACCTCCTGGCAAAAATTCCCTGAAACCGAAAAGAACCGATACGATTCATAACGTTGTTGTCAGGCAGAAACCTTGCATCGCGTTGATTTAACTATTTATATTGTTTTGTAAATGAATGCCCCACTTCATCACACAAAAGTAGTAAAAATAGCCGATCAAAAACGCGTCACAAAGAAATATTTTTAGTGAAGTGAAGGTGGTTAAGTATGACTGTGGGTTTTTATAAATATTGAACCAATGAAAAGTATTAACAATAGACTGTGACTAAATAATAATTACATTGGATACATGGATGTAAAACACCGATTCTTAAAACAAAACAAAAAAAGTGCCAGGTGAAATCACGGCTATACATTTCATTCATGAGTCGCATTCACACACCAACAGATACACAGAGATAGATCTATTTGGGAGAGGAAGAAATGAGAAAAAAAGGCAGTATTGTGCTTTAATGAGCTGAAGTGAACCGTGCGTTTTTTTGGCAGTTACTAGCGTTGTTCTGGCCAGGCAGAGTACATAGTACAGATGGACGCAGTGACAGTGGAACCAACGCTACAATATGGAGAAATCCCAGAGGCTCCATCAGACCCAATCTGTGAGGGACGTGATGGTGCTAGCTGCTATAGAAAAGATAGACAGACAGACAGACAGACAGACAGACAGACAGACAGCACCGCAGTAAGGATGAAATAAAGATGGGCCTGCAGGTAAAGGTAGAGAAAAAGCACAGAATAAAGTAGTGGCATTTATGGCATCAAGCTAGCAGCCCCACTGTGGATATTTCAAGCAGTGGAGGATATTTACACACCTATTGTGTGTGGGAGCCCTTTGGCGCGACAGCTTATCACTATCGCAGGGTTCAGACAACCACAAAAATGAGCGACTACACTACGGTCTCCCATTTAAAACAAATGGGAGCTGCTTGCTTGCTTGGCCCGAGGGCTGTTTTTCAGAGACAGAAAAAGAAAAACTGCCATTGAGTGCATTCCACTCATTTCTACCCAGCCCTATATATACATACTACAATTCTGAGGACTCGCAGTCATTCTCCCGCATGGTAGGGAATGATTTACCACGGTCCGCCTCAGTCCCGCAGAGAGAGAGAGAGAGAGAGAGAGAGAGAGAGAGCAAGAGAGATGGAGAGGAAGAGGGAGAGAAAAGAATGCTCTTTGCCAGAGAGGTGGAGATAGAGCACTTGGGGGAACGCTAGCTAAAACACATGTGAGACAATGCAGCAGTACTATAGCCTCGTCTCCTCTCTGAGCGGGGCTGTTTAGGTCCCTGGCTCTGTCTCACTGGGCTGGCTGTGACAGTGGCTCTCCGAGATAGCGTTGTCTTTTTGTACCCCCAAGGTCCATGGAACGTTGTTCTGTATTGTTCTGCTTTGTGCCGGATGGAGAAGTGGAAAGTGTTAGCGACCGAGTGTGTGTGCGTTCTGCCGCTGATGGATGAGAGGGCCTGCGTTCTGACACAATGTAGCCGTGAGGGTGGGTTGTTAGTGATGAAGTGTGCGCGTGTGTGTGTGTGTGTGTGTGTGTGCGTGTGCGTGTGCGTGTGCGTGTGCGTGTGCGTGTGTGTGTGTGTGTGTGTTGGATGGTGGATGGATGGCTGTTATTTGTGTGGCGTGGGGATGAAAGCGAACATGTTGTGTTTCATGTTTCATCCTGATGATGAAGCCACTTGCAACCCATGGCATCCCTATTTGGGTCATGTCTTTACAGGCAAAAATGATCAATCATTAATCATTTAAATAGCGAAAATAGCCGATCTACATGCTGACAACACGTTGCATCACCACACGCTGTGAGCTTGTAGATCGTCAATTTTTGCTCTTCATTACAACATATATAGGGCTTAAAACTATACTATGTAACACTATGTTTTTTTACGAGAATAAAATGTTATTTTGACCAATCTGTATCTTAGAATATGTTGATACAATATACAGTAACTGACCCAATTCGGGTGGTTGTATTTGGTCTCCCTGCTCTTCTGTTAAGACATTTAGATCTTGTGGCCTGTTTTGACACTACTGGTTGACAAGTGGTATCGTCTCAAGGTCAAAATTCTATTTCTCCACTGAGCAAGCAGACATGCTCTATCACTGTAGCTCAGTGGTAAAACAGTTCAGCACTTGCGACACGGGTTCGAATCTGGGGTTAGGTAATTCAAGTTACAGATCATACGGTAGCAAAGATGTTAATTCGGATCGTTCACTGTGATGTTGTTCTGAACATTATTATTTCCTGATTAATCAGTACCAGAGTGATCTGTTCAACCCCATCCACACATGTAGCGTTTGATTGATCCGAGTAATGAGGTCTCCTAATATCTAAACCCAGTTAATTGCCGTCCTATTGTTGTGTTTCCTTGGAGGTAGACCCTGGCGTGTAAACGGGCAGTATATATATTCAGTCCAGCTCAGCTTGCTGTCATTTCAGCTGCCTAAGCATTTAGCTGCTGATCCCAGCACTGCATGGGGTTTTGTTCTACACTACACCGCTGTAAAGACATTGAGAAATGCAGGTGTTGTTGTGATTATTATAGACGTTACACTAATGTTACACCAGAGACTACACAATATGTTTATGGAGTAAGTGTTTATTAATCAGTCGTCGACAACCTAGAAAGAACTGAAGGCAGAGGACTGTTCCCTTAAAATGCTGGACTGTTTCTCTACCTTAACTGTTGATAATGTACTGTGGCAGAGCTGATAAATGTACATACGCTGACCTATTCTATTTTCTTATTTGTGTTAGCCTATAAATGTCTGAAGCTGCTACCTGCACACAAGATGTAACGATAAAAAACAACCTCAAACCTTGAACCTTTGCTAAACAGTTCAGAATGCGCTTGGTGTTTTCTAAACGTGTGTACGTACGTACGTGCTGAAACAAATATGAGCCGGTCCTTTTCTCTTGAGAATGGAGAGACAGGGACAGGTGGAGGTAGAGGAGTGAGATAATGGAGAGGTGGAATTGATGAAGCGACAGGTGAGAGAGGCAGGATGGAGGTCTGCTCACCTGGCAGCGATGGCTCCATGCCAGACACACACACACACACACACACACACACACACACACACACACACACGCACACGCACACGCACACACGCACACATCAACCGAATACTGTACATGCAAAAGGGTGGGTGTGACTCACCCCCTCAGGCAGCCAGCTGCACGAGGAACCAGGGGCAGATGAGGATACACACACACACACACACACACACACACACACACACACACACACACACACCCACACACCCACACACACACACACACACACACACACACACACACACACACAGGATGAGGCATAATGCTCTCTCCAGACTCTCTTACCTCTTTGGGTGCGCTTTTGTTTTCGTTTGTCTCCGGGGCCTTTTTTTCTTCCTTTCATTCCTTCACTCCGCGACAAAGGCCTCTCTTCTCATCTCTCTGTCTCTCTCTCTCCCTCTGTCTCTCTCTCTCGACCAAGATAACCTATAAGACAACAGATACAGAGAAGGGAGAGAGAGCGATGAAGTAATCGTTTCGAGTCAGGATGGAATTGTTTATCTTTCCACACAATCAAACCCTGGAGTGTTAATTCAACACTCTCAGTGTTGTTATTATTAACCACGTAATTATATAGGCAAAATCTTTCAAAGCTGTGATAAAATATAATCTCGCTGTGCGTTTAAGAAACAGACAGGTCTAGAGGGTATCCAGTCATTAAACCTCAAATTCAGTTACTCTTTGAGCTGCATGGTGAGAAACAATAAAAATGATGGATGGGATAAAAAGGTGAAAAAAGTGGTTCAGTATTGCACTGTTTTATTGTTTTATCTGGATCCCCATTAGCTGACGCCGTAGTGCCTGCTAGTCTTCCCGCGGTCCAGGAAGTTCAGAACAAGGGATTTTATTTATTAACCATATGAACCCTAACATCGCTATTCAGGGCACGCCTTAACAGGTGGCAAAAATAGGCAAACATTTGACTAAAATAGACATCGATCGGCTATTTTCGGTGAAGAGGTTTTGTGTAGAGGCAAAAAAGGAGGGGACCGAGTACAGAGAAATGTAGTGGAGTGAAAGTCATGAGTATCCAAAAAATACTCAAGTAAAGTACAGACACTCAAAAAAATGTACTCAAGTAAATCGTCTCAGTCGGGTGGAAACCTTATATGTCCAAATCTGTTACTTTTCAGGAATGAAAATATGATCTGTACTATGATCAAGTAGGGCGTTAATTTACAAAAAAACACAAAAAGTTAGAATATGGAGATACACAACAATGGTTCACATCACCATGACCTGAAGCAGTGACACACTAACCAAACACTGTGCAGTCTGAGAGCTTATAGAGGCGACAAAATGACATTCAAGTTGAATCACTGAGTGTGATAGATGCTTTGTGTATGTGTGTGCGTGTGCGCGTGCGTGCGTGCGCGTGCGTGTGTGTGTGTGTGTGTGGTGAAGGGGGGATATATGTTACTCATAACTATAATAGCTTGGTCATAGAATGACTATTCAGCTACACCCTCGCCAATGCACACACACACACACACACACACACACACACACACACACACACACACACACACACACACACACACACACACACACACACACACACACACACACACACACACACACACACACACACACAATCATACATACACACACCGTGCCTTTTGGAGTGTACAGCTGCATGCAGAAAGGACGAGGGGTTAAGCAAATATTGCACAATGAACAGTAAACAACATAGCAACCCCCCTGATCTCTCTCTCACACACACACACACACACACACACACACACACACACACACACACACACACACACACACACACACACACACACGGCAAGAGGGTGCCAAATGTGCCCCCCTTGTTGCGTGCATGTGTGTGTGTGTGTGTGTGTGTGTGTGTGTGTGCGCGAAACAGTGACTAGCACTGCTTGTCCTGTTAATTTCACTGAATAGAACCCCCCCAACCCCCATAAAAAATATCTTTATTCTCCATAAACAAATACACACACACACACACACCCAGACCAATCTCTTTCTGTCTGCCCCCCGCCCCCTCCCTGTTGCCAATGTGGGCTGCCCCCCCCAAACTCTCTGGCGGGCGAGGGAGCAACAGTGCTCCTTTTGTCCCCCCTTCTCCCTCTTTCTCTCCCCCTCTCTCTCTCTCTCTCTCTCTCGACGCGCGCTGGGTTGCGATGCATGCCTCGACAGGAACGGTGGAGGAGGAGGAGGAGGAGGAGGAGGAGGAGGAGAGGGATGGAGAGAAGGAGGGAGGTGCAGGGGGGAGGGGGCGGAAGAACAGGGGCCGCAGCAAAAAAAAAAGAGGGGAAGGGGTCTTGCAGTCATTTTTCTGTGTGTGTGTGTGTGTGTGTGTGTGTGTGTGTGTGTCTCTCTCTCTCTCTCTCATTCCTGCAGTGTTGTGTCAACTCAGCGTTATGTGAGGGTCGACCTAGCAGTGTGGGGTGGGGTGGGGGTGCGGTGGGGCGGTGGTCGTTGGGTTCACGGCCTCCCTGAACCCATCGACCGCAGGCAGAGCGCTGTGCTGCAGGTTATAGAGGGCTTGTTAGCCCCGGGGCCTGCTGCTGTTAGCCACTATATAAAACACCAGCAGTAAAAACCTAAACTTAAACGACAAAAAGGCACCGACCGACTGGAGGGGGGAAGTCATGAAACGTTTTTTTTTTTAACCCAACAAATAGACTTGTTAAAGCCGTAGAGTTTGTTTCATTTTTTTTACTTTAAAGAGTGCGGCGTAAAAAGAAATAGAATAAGTTACTTTCCGTGGTTAAAACTGTTCGTCTAGGACGGTTCAGAGGCAGAATATGGCGCCGTGTTCCAACTCAGGGCATGTGTGTTCTTTCCTTTTTTCCTTCTCTTTCTTTGAACGTAGCCCCCTTAAGCACACATCTTGTAATTTCTCATTTTTTTGTGCAGAAAGAAAATACCGGAGCTTTGCCCGCTGAGGTCGAGTCGGACTATAAATTTAGCTGTGTCATTTTTGAAATCCATCAGAGGCAAGCGCAGCGAACCCGTTTTCCCAAATAGCATAAATACTGCTCTTGTGTGCAGAGCTTTGGGGCATGTGTCGGTTGAAAGGGAGGGAGATGGCACAGCCAAGCACAGCACCCGTTCTCCTGACACACACGCACACACACACACACACACACACACACACACACACACACACACACACACACACACACACACACACACACACACACACACACACACACACACACACAGTAATCTGTGCGCTTCTGCAGCTTGGGGGCAATCGGATCATTAACCCCAGCTAATCTACAAACATTATGTTTAGAAAAACGCCTTTCCAGCTTAAGCGCCCGGCACACAGCCTAGCCATGCTAATTCGTTTTCAGAGTGTGTGTGGGGAGAGTGCAATAGTATGTTGAGACTGAGACACACACACACACACTGAGGCTTCAGTGTGTGTGTGTGTGTGTGTGTGTGTGTGTGTGTGTGTGTGTGTGTGTGTGTGTGTGTGTGTGTGTGTGTGTGTGTGTGTGTGTGTGTGTGTGTGTGTGTGTGTGTGTGTGTGTGTGTGCGTGCGTGCGTGTGTCCCTGTGTAAAGCACTGCTTTGTGTCATGTCTTGGTATGTTATGTATAAACCTTGTGCGTCACGTCTGTCTGTCTTATCAACGGTATGTGTGTGACTGACTGAAAGAGACAGCGGGAGAGAGACAGAGAGTCAGACGACATCAGAGAGGGAGTGGTTCTGACAGGTAGAGAGAGAGAGAGAGAGAGAGAGAGAGAGAGAGAGAGAGAGAGAGAGAGACAAAGAGAGAGACAAAGAGAGAGACAAAGAGAGAGGGAGCGAATGGAAGATTGATGATGGTGCAGAGACGGAAAGAGGCAGCGAAAGAGACCGAGGGATCAGACAGAGAGGAGAGAGAGAGTGTGTGATTGGCAGTGAGCCTTGATGTACAGTCCTGTCAGAGCCCGACTGTGCTTAGTTCAATAATCAATGAGAGAAAGTAGACAGGCTCCTGTACAAATGTGTGTGTGTGTGTGTGTGTGTGTGTGTGTGTGTGTGAGAGAGGATGGTGTACAGTGGGTGCCTGAACTTGTGTGATAAGTAGTCTTGTGTATTGTGTGCATGTGTGTTAAATGCCAGTGTGTGTCATGTGCCTGCGTGTATTCTGCGATTGTGTATGTTGTTGAGTGCGCGTGCTGAGCTTGTGTCTGAGTGCTGGAATGTGTTTGTGCTGTGCGAGTCAGTCAGTCTGTCTGTCTGTGTGAGCCTGTCTGTCTGTGTGAGTCTGTCTGTCTGTGCGTGCGTGCGTGCGTGCGTGTGTGTGTGTGTGCGTGCGTGCGTGCGTGCGTGCGTGCGTGCGTGCGTGCGTGCGTGCGTGCGTGCGTGCGTGCGTGCGTGCGTGCGTGCGTGCGTGTGTGTGTGTGTGTGTCTGTGTGTGTGCCCTCAGGTATGACAGAGCCAGACATGACGCAAGCCTTCAGACCTTCGTGTCATACACGACTAGGCTCTAATTACAACAGACAAAAACACTTGCTCTCTGCTTCCGAAAGAAATCCACAAAAATAAAACCTTTTATCGGATTCTAACAGGCAGTGCACACAGCAGGGCTATATAGTGGCTCTGTCAGCTGAGCAATGTAAACTAATAGTAGGCAGGATTGGTATAGACCGGTGCAACAGATAGAGGGATGCTCCATCGATCGAGGAGGACGCCTCATCCTCTCTCTCTCTCTCTCTCTCTCTCTCTCTACAATGCAATAACGCGTACAGACAGCCGAACGGATCACATTTCCGCCGGTCAGATGAGAATTCACGAGAATCCTGGAAAACTCAATTACCCACGACTGTAATTACTTGTGGCTCCTACAGACCCCCCTCCCCCCCAACACCACCATGTCGCCACTGATGTGTCCGTCTAAAGCGCTTTGAAAGAGCCAGGCTATATAAGAACATATCGACGCTGTTGGGTGGAAACCTCTTATCTCCATATTTTAACTTTTTGTTTATGTTTTTAATTAATGGCCTACTTGATCATACTACAGCGTCACACAAAAGTATTGAAAGTAGCAGATCCACAAGCTCAAAACGTGGCGCGAAGCGACACGTTTTGAGCTTGTGGATCTGCTACTTTTGCCATTTTTCAATGGCTGTCGGGTGGAAACCTGGCATGTCCGAAATGGTAGCTTTTCAGCAGATGTAAAAAAAGAACCTGTGTTCGTTCCAATGAATCCAATGTACCGTAGTTATTATTTAGTCATAAGCTCTTTTTAATATTTGTCATTGGTTGAATATTTATAAAAACCTACAGACAGACTTAAGCGCTTTTACTTTAAAAAATAGCAAAAATAGCAGATCTAAAACTCACACAATACGACGCGTTTTGAGCTTGTAGATTGGCTATTTTCACTACTTTTGCACGGCACTCTTCTTACATGACAAAGTAGGGCGTTACAAAAAACATCTAAAGTTGAAATATGGAGATATTTTATGCCCAACACCGACGATATATAAAACATGTCGAGAAGAAGAATTCTTATCCAAGAACATTTGTTGGGGTTTTTTTTATGCGTGTTTTAACATACCTATCACAGACACAATCAAAGAACGTCTTTGACGGGAGAAGTGCAAAAACTGGCACAGGGCTGAGAGAGAGATGAAACATGACCCCAGTGCTCTCACACTAATGAAATACACACAGCAGTGGCATGCTGTCTCCTTCTCTCTCTCTCTCTCTCTCTCTCTCTCTCTCTCTCTCTCTCTCTCTCTGTGAGACACATTATGAGCATCCCTCAACACAGATAACACAACAAGAACACGAACACTCACTCGGTGCCAACTCTGTCTGCCAGTCATTTAGGAAAGTTGTGTGGTGTACAAAGAAGCGCCTCATCCATCTCTCATTCGAGCTCCTGTGATCGCTCGGAGGGTCTACATTAGGGATGGGACGATAATCGCTATTGTGTGTTTTTGTGATAAACAAAAACGCTCGCATTAAGCATATCGCTAATTGTCCGTCATACACTGGACCTGAGTTGGCTCTGTACTCGGACAGTTTTTTTCCGTCTTTAGACTCTACACCAAAATCTCTTTGCCAAAAATAGCAATGTTTCCCCCAGAATGTGGATGCTGGAGTGGAAGTGGTTAACAAAAGTGGGATTTTAAGAGTTTTAAGCGCTGTGACATCGTGTCATAATCGTCCCATCCCAAGTCTACATTATTTGCTGGAGGGGGATTGGTTAGAAGAGTTATTAGTCATCCAGCCAGACATGTTTACTCATCAACACAGTGGGGAAGTGACGCCCTCAGGGAGCTCACTATTATAGGCTTTATAATGTTGTGAAACAGACATGAAAGAGCCACTCATCACCACTCATCACCACTGTACCTTTTGTAAAGTCACTCGGCAGTGAGTCAGAGCAACTTTTTCCAAAGGCAAGTGTAGCTAATTCTGTCCTCCGTCTAATCTAATCTTTTTATACGTAATTTTTAAGTTGAAAAAATACCTTGCAACTGTATAGCTCGGGGTAATTTTTTCCTTTCTTTTACACATTTAATTTGCGTTTGATTTCAGTCCTTTCCTATTCAGTTATCTACATTTTGAATGTATTTTTGGCGTAATTAAACTAACCGACTTATTTCCTTAGTTGTTTAGCCGCTTATTCTTTTTTCTGTGAGTGATTCCCTAGAGTGGCACAATAGTCTTATCTTATCTAACCTCACCCTCTCTAACAGTAGGAAGTTGGCACTGAATTTATTGTGTCATTTGGAACGAGGAATGTGTGTCATTTCCTGGTGCTACAAAGGGACAAATGAACTTCTGCAATCACACTCAGATGCCGGTTCTCCCGTAATGTCACAACCAGTGGTGGACTAAGTACTCAACCTGCATTGTTTTTATGCAGTCTGAACCCTAGCCCCCCCAAAAAAAACATAGCAATAATTGTGAAAATAGCAGATCTACAAGATCACAACATGTGGCGATGCGATGTGTTGTGAGCTTGTAGATCTGCTCTTTTCACTATATTTGAAACAAGGCTTAAGTGGTCAATTCATAATATAAACATTTTTTCTTACTAGAAATGTAGTGAAATCAATAGTACGATATTTGTCTTTGAAATGTAGTGGAGTGAAAGTCACAAGTATCCAGAAATATAAATAGCCTACTCAAGTAAATGAACCCCACTGGTCACAACTGAAGCTTTCAGAGTAGTTATCAGTCAGTGGGAGTATGCTGACCTCCCTGTGTATATTTATGGTACTGTAGGATCACTAAGTGTTTGTTTTAATAGTAATGCGTCATATTTTTATAAGCCGCTCAGTGTTTGTGTTTGTTGCCAATTGTACGCAGATGAATGAATCCTTTTCTTCCAAACACACTGGTGAGATGTCTGTTGGCTCTGGGTATTTTTTTATGAACAATTAAAAACACATGGTGACTGCTTTTTACTGACTTTTAACTGGGACTGTGTGTGTATATAAACTAACGATAATAAAGAATTAACCTTAAATTTAGTTAGAACTTTGTTAAAACGCAACAGAGTGAGATTTGTGTATGAGAACATATAATCCCAGTAAAATCTGTGAAATATCACTTCTGACATTAACCACTTACTATAAGCAAAGTTGAACCCCAGCCTCCATATTCTGGCGGGGAACATAAGCCAAAAATAGCCGATCTACAAGCTCACAACGGGTCGCAAGGCTACCCGTTGTGAGCTTGTAGATCGGCTATTTTTGAGGAAGAGATTTTGTGTAGATGGAAAAAAGTACAGAGTCAACTCAGGTCCAGTTCTGCTGAAACTGCAGAACCTTTTTGTTTCTATAGCATTTAATTTAATGAAAAAAAAGGGCAGACATGAACATTTTTGAACACCGAGCCGAGCTGCCTCTGCTTTGATTGGCTGACACTGCACACCAACGCATCCCCGCTCAGACAAAAGGAAAAGCTGGTGTGAGCAGGCCTCGTGGAGGGAGTGGAGGGGGGGGTATGACAAACGGTCCTAAAACGCAGCCAGACATAATCTATCCTCCAACCCCCCCATCGCTCCCACCAGACTCCAACCCACCGCCCACAAGCGCCCAGTGGAGGGGGACTCATTCAGATCCACATTAGAGAGGTGACAGGGGGGCCAGGCGCACTGGGAGCCTCCCCTACTTGGGACCGTCCTCCTAATCGACTGACTTGACACCACCCCTCTAGAGAGACCCACCCGCCCACCCCTCCCTCCCTCCCTTCCTGGTTGGAAATACTCCAGTAAAGATATCTAAAAGAAAAGTACAGTACTTGAGCAAATGTACTTTCCACCACTGCAACTTCAGACATGTTTAAGACGCATATGGGGAGGTGTCGGGCTTGGGGGGGGCCTCAAATCAAATCAACAGCCCCTCCGGGAGCATGAGGCTTAATTGTCCTTATTCGTTTGAAATTGAACAAATGAAAGCAGCCTTCCAGAATCGCGACAAGCCCCTCACCCCCTTTAAACCAAAACCCCTCTACCCCCCTCACCCCCCCCCCTAATGTTCTGGCACGTTCCGGCGAGCGCGTCCGTCGCCAATGCAGAATGACGAGCGAGCCCCCTATTGTCTCGTTATACCGTCTTCAATTAGGCAGGAGATGATGAGGAGACAATGAGCGGAGCATTTGTAATCATGAGCGCTCGCATAACGCACGCCGGGATAGCAGGAGCTTCATTACGCTCAATGGCCCCTGCTCTGGCCATAAAAGCTTTGGAGGATGTACGGCAGGTTGGTCCTTATAGGAGCGTCTGGAGCGTAAACTTGGTTGGGAGGCAGCGCGTTTAGAGAGCACCTCAGGGGGTTGTGGCTGCCGGTACGCTAGGCCTTGATGGGGCTCCCGTGTGCTGATGATGCAGGACACATTCTCTGACTCTATCTGTGTCGGACGTATAATGAGAAGCTTCTGAGCAGACAAAGTCATCCTCAAGTATATAATCTTTACTTGCCTGAGCAGCCTGACTGACATACCTGCCATGTTATACCGCTTTCCCTGTCGCATTTTTTTGAGGTTCATGAAAGCTATGCTGCTTTTTTAGATATTAAAGGCGGTGAAAATAGAACAGAAACGATATATAATTTTGCATACAATTACTCTGCTGTGGCACCTTAGAGAAAGAGAGAAACCGGCATGCAGGATGAATTCATAGCCTTCAAGTGAATCCCGTTGATGGCCTTTCATCTTCACATGAAAATGTACAAGCTTTTGCTGCGAGAACGCAGGCACTGGCGGTGTCATCCGGAGGTCTGTGGAAATGAGACTTCTTCAAGAATTGTGTTTTGTTTTGTAACTGTGTTTTACCTGAAAACTACTGAGCTGAGAAATGATTCCCAATCCCAGCTTTTGTGTTCTTTTTTTTTTTTTTTTTTACCCTTCCTGTTTAAAACCATGTTCCAGTGTTGGCTGTCAGGATTTCATAGAAACCAGCGGACCGGACAAATGCCGCTTTCATAAAATTTTGCAAATGATTTCTTTCATGTGGGATTGTGGCAGCATTGTACCCCCTTTCTCACTCACCTCCCCCCTCTCCCCGCTTTCTTTTCTTCTCTCCTCGCGGCACAAGGAGCTAATCTGAGACAAACACTCGTGCTGGCTGTGACACGTTGTCAAAACGTTGAACCTGGGTGACTCTCTCTCTCTCTCCCTCTCTCCGTCTTATTTCAAATCATGTAAGTAGAGCATGACGTACAAGCCCTCATCCATGGACTTCGAGAAAAAGGATTGAGAAATAGCTGTGTATACTTTCCCCCTAATACATTACACACACACACACACACACACACACACACACACACACACACACACACACACACCGCAGAGATTATACTGCACCTCCAACGTTTTCCCTCCTATTCATCCATTGGACCATTGAGCCGTCCTTCCGCATGGCTCAGAAAAAAGACAGATACGCGGCAAAATGTTTGGGTTTTTGCCTCATTTGTAGATTAAATCTGTCCGTGCTGGGTGCCAGTCGGAAGGGTATCCGTCACATCGAGCTGCCCCAGGGCCAAAGAAACCTTTTCCTGTGAGGCCCTAACTCCCCTTATCTGATTCCAGCAGATGTGGGGTGGGGTGGAGATTATAGCCAATGCCGACGGGATAGCTGAAGGGTAAAATGACCCCTCAACCCCCCCACCCTTCCCAAAGCAGTTCTTTTCACTGAGTTCGGGGTATAATCCACACTCTAAGTGCTGCCTTTTATGAAAAACAATGACTGGTGGTCAAATTCAGTCTCAACGAGATTAACCACTTAAGCCCTATTTTATACTTTGTAGTGCGATGGTGTCGAATAGCGAAAATAGCCTATCCATGAGCCTTGTATAGGCAATCTTTTTTTAAACGTTGCCTACAATGACAAAACGGACACCAAGCTTAATTTGGTTCGAGAGGGTTGCTCATTGTAGAACTCATTATTTGACACAACGTAAGATTTTCATAAAAGTTGTCCAGGAATGGTTCACTACGTCTGGGAAGGGGTTCAACCAGTGAAAATTTTAGCTTGTGTCACTTTTTGTGTGTTCATATCCATTCCAAAGCCTCACACACAAGTACATACTTGTGTGTGAGGCAACAATCCTAGAGGCTACATGTTCAATGTTTTTCAGGCCAAGGACCCCTTAGCTGAGAGAGAGAGAGATGAAGCAGGGACCCCCTACATATTGCATAAAATTGTGCTGCAGATTAAACTTTTTCATAGATTCCATAGATAGCTTCAGAGACTTGTTTGGCAGCACTATCGATTCATGTTTTTTTTTGTTAATGTGTATGTTCAGATATTTAACTACTTAAACCCTCAATACTATGGTAAACTTGACCTTTGGCCCTGTACTTGGTCTGCTCTTTTTTCCCTTAACACTAAATCTCTTAGTGGTTAACATGACAAAACAAATAAAAAAGGTTCCTATCACACAAAGATTTGGCGGCCCCCCTGTAGTACCTCTGAGGACCCCCTAGGGGTCCCGGACACCAACAAAACAATATATATTTTTTACCCATCATTTCCCTCTATACCGGCAGTTATCAGCAACTGGAGTAGTGTGGTGGTGTTTACCTGCAGAAACACATTGCCCTCTCGCAGTATTTTTGGCGTTTTCACAGTTTGTTTTGGTAGAACAGGACGTTTTTGGGCAACCAAAACAAACAGTGTACCAAAATACAGCGCAAAGGCCAATACTGGGTGCAGTTCTTTAACCCATTAAAACCGTGAATTTTAGCATTAGCTATTCAAAAATAGCAGATACACAAGCTCACAGAGCTTGTACATCTGCACATTTTTGAACATTTTTTAAAAATCTTCTCTTCTGGGGGTCCCTGGCACAAAACATTTTCAGACGGGGGACGGGGACGGGGGTCCGTGGCCAAATATATATCAATATATGCCCAGAATGCAACAGCAAGCATCATGGAAAAAAGGGAGGGTACGCTACTGCCTCGTTGCTCCACGCCCAGACAGAGGGCCCTGTGCTTATGTAAATTGGTTCATTAACCTTACAGTGCTCTTAACCACTGGGCTGTGTAGACGAGTGATTCCACCGGGGGCCTCTCTTCTGAATTTTATTAACGCCCATCAATATAGCATCAGGAAGCTCGTGGCCCGGGGTGCTGCTGCTCGGCACGACGTTATCAAACGCTGTAGTAATTATACATGACATCCTTCTGATTAACACTCCTTGAGATTAGCATGCCACGTCACGGCCATCTTTTTTCTTATTTTTTTCTTTTTAAAGTTTTCGCCCCCGCATGTTTATTAATATATTCATTTTCTGGGTGAGAAATCTTTTAGCAGGAGGATGACTGAAATAAACGATCGTGAACCACTTAGGCGCTATTTTATACTTTGCATTGTGACGCGTTGTGAGCTTGTAGATCTGCTAGGGCAGTGGCTACTTACTTAGGGCAGTGGTTCTCAAAGAGGGGTCCGGGGACCCCCAGGGGTCCTTGAGGTGGGTGGTTCCAGGGGTTCCCCAGTAAGATTTGTTAATATAGAATCAGTTTAACCACTTTAAGCCTATTTTATACTTCTGACAGATTGTCTATTTTTGAGAAATGCAGAAAGATCTTGCAAAAATTTGACAATTTTGGAATCATTTGAGGGAAAAAACATTCCACAAATATTCTCTCATGGTGGTCCCTGGCACAAAATGTTTACAGATGGGGGTCCGTGTCCAAACACATATTATCTATTTGGGGGGTCCTTGACATGAAAATATTTAAGAAGCACTGGTCTAGGGACGGCAGCTTGAAAGTGCTTAGGAAGAAGGCGGCGAGAGAGAGTGGATATATAATAATGGCCTCCTTCCTTCCCCCACCTCTGGCGCGGTCTTGAATCTTCACCTCATAACAACACAATGGCATGGAGGATAAGAGAGCGCGCAGGAGGGTGTCTGGTGCAGCTATGCTCTACGAAGGAGGGAGGGCTGTGGGTGGAAAGAAATGTGAAAAGGATCCGTGTTTTCATGCCGAGTTTCCCCCCTGGTGCATGCATTGTGTGTGAAAAATTAACTCGGTGCGTGTGTGCGTGTGTGCGTGTGCGCGTGTGCGTGTGTACGTGTGTGCGTGCGTGCGTGCGTGCGTGTGCGTGTGCGTGTGCGTGTGCGTGTGTGTGTGTGTGTGTGCGTGTGTGTGTGTGTGTGTGTGTGTGTGTGTGTGTGAGCTGCCTGGCGGTGAGCGGTTGCACCTGGAGCAGGGAGGAGCATGCGAGGGGGGTCAAGGGTCGTGGCGTGGGCTAAACAGGGCCGGCGCGCTCCCTCCTGAGAGGGCCAGACGACCCCTCATAGCAGGACCATCAAACATGGGCCTTTCACTATACCTCCCTCCCTCTTTCTCTGTCTCTCTCTCTCTCTCTCTCTCTCTCTCCCTCTTTCTCCCGCTCTCTATCTCTCCTTCTCTCTCCTTCAGTGGTGGACAACATGCTCTGATTTTTTAAGTAAAAGTACTGTATTCAAAATCTTGTACATTTTGTCAAACATTTGACATATGTATACCTGGTGCATGTTTTGCAATGATAATCTAAATCTACAAAGTAACTTTTAACGTTTAAGTTTTCAAATAATTGTAGTGAGAGTAAAAAGGGAAATATTTTAGAGGCAGATTGCCTCAGAGGCAAATACAATATTTGCCTCTGAGATGTAGTGGAACAGAAGTATAAATTAATGAATATATCGTCTCTGTCAAGTGGAAACCTCATATGTCCAAAACTGTTATTTTCAGGCTTTGCGCCGCGTTTCAAGCTTGCAGATCTGCTACTTTGGATGCCTTTGTGTGACGCTGCAGTATGATCAAGTAGGGCGTTGATTTACGAAAAAACACAAAAAGTTGTAATATGGAGATAAGAGGTTTCTTGAGTAAATGTACTTAGTTACTTTCCACCACTGCTATCCTTTGCCTGCTTTCTTCTCCTTTGGAGCAAGACGACAGAGTCCTCCGTTATCCACGGCCTTTGCCTGCTCGTCTTCAACCCCCTCGGATGGGAGAATCAAAAACAATTAACCTCTTCACGTCTAGGGGACATTTCCCAGGAGAGAGGGGGGGAAAAAGAGGAAAGCAAGTGTGCTTGTCTGTAATTGAATGACTCCGTCGTTTTTACATTCCTCATCGTGATTTCACCGCTTCACGACGTATTCAATCTGGTGGCTTACCGGAAAACCCTGAAACCGTGGCTTTATAATTAGCCGGCGCCTTTCGACACTCGAGTTCAGCTGCGCTAATCAAAAGAAAAACAAAAGCCAGAGTTTTATCTCGAGAGCAAATTTCGGTCGGATGCTTTTAGAAAAAAAATAAGGAAAGGCTTCGCCGTGTGCGACCTTTTTGGATAAAAAGGATAAAACCTTATAAAAGGGCTTTGTGTCATCAGCTCCCGACGCATTGAGGAGCAACTAAGAAAGCTTAAAAAATGGCTCAAACTCATTATATTTGTCGTGTAACCCCACATTAAATCCAGCCCCTGGTAACACTTAAGACTATCTTACTATGTGTAAGTATGTCTGCAAGCCATGCGTTGCATCCATCCATCCATCCCCCCACGTCCTCCTTAGCCTTCCATAAAATGTTCCTTTCTCCCCCCTTCGTTATGGAGGGGCCTCCTATTCATCTCCAGGTAGAAGAAGGGCCTTTAAGTGTAGGAGGGAAGAACAGCTTGTTGCTCCCATTGAAGCCTTTATTGCTTCTCCTTCAAAGGAAGGTGGCAGCAGCGGAAGAACCAAGGCAGAGACCCATCAGCACCCTTGATGCCATGACACTACCAGACAGACATGGCTTTCAGACATGACACTAGCAGACATGGCTTTCAGACAGTGTTGCCATGTCTGCTTATTATAAGCGACTTTGGGCTTTTTTATTTGTAAAGTCGCTTGTGAATATACAGGTTGCGTTTTTTTGGGGGGGGGGCTTGTTTCTAAAGTGTAGTTAATTATGTGGGCTTGTTTCCTAATGTTGTTTAAACCAGTGGTTCTCAGACATTTTCATGTCAAGGACCCCATAATTAATATGTATTTATCCACCGACCCCCTATCTAAAAGTATTTTGTGCCAGGGACCCCCATACCAGATTTGTGTTGTTAAAATGTGTCAAAGGTTTTCTTTTGAAAATGGCAGATCTACGAGCTCACAACGCGTCGCGATACGTCGCGTTGTGAGCTTGTAGATCGGCTATTTTCAAAAAGCCAATGTATTATGTTTAAAGTGCTCATGTGGCCTATGCTATTAGCTTGTTTTGGGTTTTCATAGACCTCGTTGCTTATTTCTCTTGCAAAATGTGGCAACAGTGCTTTCAGACATGACACTATACCAGACATGGCTTTCAGAGGAAAAAAACACATAAAAAAGGAGATGAGGGGCTTTTATTTTCTCCCAGTCCACTGGTGGAAAGTAACTTACTGTAAGTACATTAATCAAGTACTGTCTCAGAGGCTAATATTGTACTTTTTACTCCACCACAATTATTTGACAGCTTTAGTTACTAGATACTTTGAAGATTATTTATTATAAATACAAAACCCTTATTCTATATACAGTACTTCAGCTATTTGAAAATAGATTTGCTTCTCTTGGGTGCTTTGTGCTGGTAGCAAGGAAGTAATGTACACTTTACACAGACATCAACATACAAGGACAGACTTTCGTTTTTTCTTCCACCATACATATTAACTGGAAACACACCAAAGTGTTGTCACTTGTGTGAGTAATATATGCAGAGTGATGATGAGTGACGGTGAATTACAGATGTTACAGATGTTCCAATCTCTGAAGTGTTTCTGGATGCAACGTGCACAATCCAGCTGTGCTCCCTGTCATTTCCACTTGCCAAGAAGAGTATAGAACGACAACACCGATAATGGATTTAAAAAACACAATCTCCACAATCATCAGCATGCAAATTTCTGGCTCCATCAGAGTCTATTATTAACATGTAATGGCCATGTCAAAACTATTACCCACAAGGCTCCTTGTTCTCATTTCAACCTTATTGCCAAGACGAGGATGGCAAACAAAGCCTCCACTCCAATCAGCCCCTTTTCCACAAAGCAAAAGCTCGCTCATTATGCAGCGAACACTGTGCCGGCCAAATGATGTCATTCTAACCAACATGCAGAGAGAAGAGAAAGAGAGACCGAGGAGGAAAATATATACAGTGCTTAGAGCAAAATGTTCTTCCGAAATTATTTTTTTTGTCTTTCCTCCAACAGATAAATCCCTCGATGGGGGTTATTTCCTCTGACTCTCATCTCTAATAAAACCCCTTTGTCATTTTTCCTTGTGTTCAGATGCAACCTGGCCCTTAAGCCCCAATTCACAGCCACTCACCACAGGATTCACCATACAGCAGAGCAGTAGGAGACCGCGTTTGAAGGCCTCGTCTTTTAAGACCTCTGACGCAGTAAACTGAACAACGTAAAAAGGGAGCAAAGTGACCTTGCAGGGTTTATTCTATCTGGATTTCTTTTTTTAGCCGGGATTTTACCAAATCGGGAGAGTCACCTAACACTACAGTTCTTATGTTTACAAACTCTGCATTTTCTATATTTTCGTATTTTGCACCATCTTGAAATCTTACGACTCAAGTTATTTTTTTCTTAAAATTTTTTTCGGGCATTTAGTATTTTCTTGCATTTTTGCTCTTCTAGTAACGTAATCCAGCTTTCATCGGCTATTCAACATTGCACAAAACTTTTAGCTGAACATGTGTGAGAAGCATCTTGGCCAACCGTACGGCCTATAGAATGAATGAATGAATAACACTAACACAAATGAGCCAGGCAGTCGCAGGCTGATGGCTACCTAAATCTACAGCTGTTTGCATAGAAAATTATAGGCACCGTGCGATTTCAATCGCTGGAACAGCATAGCTGAAAACACACACACACGCACACACGCGCACGCGTGTGCACACACACACACACACACACACACACACACACACACACACACACACACACACACACACACACACACACACACACACACACGCACAGAACCAGACTTGTCTTTGATCTTTTCCTTGCGTGCGCGCATGAGCTTGTGTACTGCGCTTGTGTGAGTCACCCAGACTCCATATAGACACACACACACGCACGCACGCACGCACGCACGCGCGCGCGCGCGCACACACACACACACACACACACACACACACACACACACACACACACACACACACACACACACACACACACACACACACACACACGTTTGTATTACTATACTTGTGAGGACATCGTTTTTTTTACATTTTTGCCTTTTTTTAACCCTTTGCCTAAAGCTGCAAATAGCAGATCTACAAGCTCAAAATGTACAAGTTGTGAGCTTGTACATCTGCTTGTGCATCTGCTATTTTCTGTGCTATGGCACCGGTTCACAACTAAGTATAAAGTATATTCTCTAACCCTAAACCCTAAATACCTAATCCTATCCCCAACCCCCAACCTGAATCTTTTCCTTATGGTCAGCCTAAGTCTAAAAACATGTTTTAACCATAAAACAACCATATCTCTTGTTAGGACCAGGAACATTGCCCTCACACAATGTCTATTTCTCACGTGGGGGCACTTGGCCCTCACAAGTATAGCAATACAAACACACACACGCGCGCGCGCACACACACACACACACACACACACACACACACACACACACACACACACACACACACACACACACACACACACACACACACACACACACACAGAGCGGTGGTGTGGTGGCGGTATGGTGGTGGTGGCGGCAACAGCAACGGAACTGAACTCCGGCCCCCCTCCTATCTTCCTAGCAAACAACATAGCGTGTCTCTCCCTCTCTCCCTCTTGACTGTGGCTTTGGTGGAAGCCGGAGGAAGGAGGAAGGAGGAGAAGAGAGGAGGCAGCAGTCAGGGGCAGGGCAGGGCACGGCCGAGAGGAGCCCGGGAGTATAGGAGGGGGGATTAGAGAAGGAAAGGGGGGAGAAGAAGAAGGAGGGGAGAAAAAAAAGCTAAAACAACTGGCTGCCTTCCAGACAGACTGGAACTGGGCTTGATCATTATGTCTAGCCTTCAGGTGTCTGGGGCCGGCAGCAGGCGGTAGTTAGGTTGAGGGGTGGTGGTGGTGGGTGGTGGAGGTGGAGGGGAGGAGGAGGAGGGGGGTTAGGTGTAGATAACACAGCAGCCAGACAAAGAGAGAACAGGCTGCCTACATACCACCATCAACAAGGAGGGAGGGAGGGAGGGAGGGGAAGAAGGAGCTAGGGAAGAAGAAGGGAGGGAAGGGGTGAGCGAGAAGAAAAAAAAAAAGAAGGAACAGGGGTTATAAAAATTTGATTAGATGATTCTCCGCCGAAGTGACTTTCTGTGTCGGGTCGCTTTTTACCGCCCCCCCCCCCCCCCCCACACACACACACACACACACAGCCCCCCTTCCCCTTCCCCACCCGACCTAGCTTTTCTCCAGAGCGCCGCCCCAGAGAATGGGATAGACAGACTTTTATAGGTCCTAATTAAAGCCATCTGAAGCCTTTTCTTGAAACATCAAACAGCCCCCGAGCGCCCCTTTGCTCTTTCCTTATACGATTGCACAGAAAATCGGAGGGGTGGTGGGGTCCGGGATAAAATTGTGCGCGCTCCCAACATAAACGGAACCCCCCTTTTGTTTCGATTCCCAAATATTATTTTTTTCATCTCACCCCCACACACACTCCCCATGCCCCCTCCAACCCCTGTCTGTGGGAATCAATACGGGGGTTGACAGTATAACATGACCTCATAAAGAGTGTCTGTCAAATTCACTGATGCGCTTGCGGTGAAGATGTGTGAAAAAACCTATATACTGTACTGTAGGATCATAGAAGACAGAAAATGACAAGAAGCCCAAGTTGAGTTGACATTCCTCCAATGTGTCACAATGTGTCACATGCACTTGGTTAGAAGTGACACCACATAGCAAAATCTAGACTGCCTATTACCATTCTAAAATCGATAAGTCTGACTGACCACTTAACCCTGTGTTATACCTCGTTGTAGGTAGTGGTGTACAAAAATTGCAAACATAACCGATGCAATGCCTTGTGAGCTTGTAGATCTGCTATTTTCACAATAAAAAAAAAACATTCATAATCGTGTTATAAAGACAAAAGTTTGAAATAATCATGATATTGACTTTGCAGTCATGATCGCCTAGCCCTACCACCACACCACACCACACAATCTAGACTATAGCCTATATCATAACCAGAAGGAGATCCACCCTTATCCTGGCCGGGCTGTCCGTCTGCTTTTTAACGGCTTGTCTGCGTCTGTCTGCTCCTTGTGCTCTCCTCTCTCCCTAATTGCCGTCGCTGAGCCGTGGCGACCGGCCGGGACAAGCCTCGCCTCGCACGCACACACACGCACACTCGCACGCACACACACAGCCACAGTCTGAGTGAGTGGAGGGTCAACGGGTTTTGCCCGCGTACGCGGATGCCGCGCTATGCCTTGCCTTGCCTTGCCTTGCCTTGCCTATCTATATTTCATGCCTATGCGCTGCTGCTCAGAGAGAGAACACCCCGCCACACACACACACACACACACACACACACACACACACACACACACACACACACACACACACACACACACACACACACACACACCACAAGAAAGGAAGAGAGAGACAGAAAAAACATGACACGCACAATGACCGTTGACAGAAGAACATGCACTTGGAAATGAAGCGCAAAAAGCAAGTAGACGAACGATAACAGTCACTGATTTCTTTTTCCTCTTTACTCTCCAAAACAATGACATATAAGATGTGGTAAATTTACGTGAGCATAATAATACACACATTGCAGAAAATAAATGAATTGTGAATACATACATAAGAAATACAGCCAGCTCAGACAGATAGACAGTATAGTAGAAATGAAAAACTACAAGTGTGCAAGAACTACAATACAAAAGCCTTGAGGGAAAAAATGTATTTGCTTATTAGACAAGCCGACAAAAACCACAAGGTGTGGAGGAGAAATGAAATGATGATGTCACCTGTACTTACATTTAAATTCATTGTCATAATAATAACTTCTTTCTTGCATGATGGGGCGTTATCATCATCTCCACCAGCTCCTCGCCGTTTCTCTTGGTTGCTCGGTGCGTTGGTTGCAGCAGGTCTGGGCTGGTCTGTCTGTCTGCGAGAACAACCACACCAAAAAGTCCGTGCGTGCGTTCTGCTGCGACGCGCAAGAAGCGAAGAGTGCAATACAACACATTGGCTATTTGGAAAAATAGCCGATCTACAAGCTCACAACGCCTCGCATCGCGAGGCGTTGTGAGCTTGTAGATCGGCTATTTTCAAAAAGGTACAAGAAGAGGACGAAACTTCACAGGGGGGGCCGGGGGGGAAAGTTTTCATCGTGAAGATAACGTCTCGTAATAATGGTATTTCTACGGTCCTCCTGTAGCTTCTCCTCCTTCTCCTCCTCCTCAGTGTGATGTGATGCCTGCTCCTGCTCGCCTCCCAGATTGAATGGTAGTGAGAGAGAGAGAGGAGCGTCATGTGAGCCCATGGAGAGCTGCAGCCATTGGCTACTGACTGTAGTGTAGACCCTCCACTTTATAGCGGCGTCGTTCCGTCGGAAAAAGGAGCCGATCTACAAGCTGCCTGCGGACCTGTCAACCTGTCCTCTGTCGGCTTGCAGATCGGCCCTTTTTTATCGGCGAGCAACACCGCGGTACGACGGGGTGTACATTGAAGAAAGGGGCATAAATTGATAAGAGCTCTCTTTGTTCTATTGGACTAGAGAGTATAGGCGCCTCCTCTCTCTCTCTCTCTCTCTCTCTCTCTCTCTCTCTCTCTCTCTCTCTCCCTCTCTCCCCCCCTCTCTCTCTCTCTCTCTCTCTCTCTCTCTCTCTCTGCGCCCTGCTGCACTGTGTGAGCAAGAATGTGTGTGTGTGTGTGTGTGTGTGTGTGTGTGTGTGTGTGTGTGTGTGTGTGTGTGTGTGTGTGTGTGTGTGTGTGTGTGTGTGTGTGTGTGTGTGTGTGTGTGTGTGTGTGAGAGAGAGAGAGAGAGAGAGCGCATGCACGCTGTTCATGATTTTCAGCACAAGGGGGTAAAGTAACAAATTGTTCCAATGATTTTTCTTCTTTAAGCCTCATGTCATTCATCGATGCACGAAATGCGCGCGAAGAAAAGAAAAAGCCACTGACATTTTGCCACTGGTACACACAGAGCAAGGCTCTTTTAGACAGGCTAAAGCTTTAATGAATGGATGGATGGATGGATGGGTGAGACGTCCTAGAGGTCAATGTTGAACTTGTGCTTTGGTGTTTTCTGTTACTCATTGTTTCCCTTAATTATGTGTGTATTTGCACATTCAAAGGCCAATTAAACTAGCCGCTCTACAAGCACATTCCAGGCCTTTGCATTGTGGGCTTGTAGATCTGCTATTTTCAATATTTTTTATCTGTGGAACCAAGTCAAACTAAATCTAATGCCCCCAACTCCAACAATTCCAAGTGCTTGTCAAGGTCGGGGGTCCCCAGTTCAAATATGACTATTTTGGGGGGTTGCTGCCTAAAAAGTTTGAGAACCACTGCACTAGAGCACTCATTTCTGGTTAAACTCTTAAATTCACTCGAATAGGCCTAGTATTGTAGGACTCTCTTATTCAGGTTTATTCAAACATGATAGGCTATATGCTATATATCTGGAGACATTTAAAGGCATCATATGTAACGTTGCCCTGTTACATAACAAACAATAAATACTTATTTTGTTTTACCCATCATTTCCCTCTATACCAGCAGTCATCAGCCGCTGGAGTAGGCTAGTGTGGTGGTGTTTACCTGCAGAAACACATTGCCCTCTGGCTGTGGTCTTTTGGTAGCCTGATTATCAGACTGAAGCTAGTCCACTCAGAGAGTGGGTGGGGTCTATGGTATGGAACCAGGCTAGTCTTTTGGTGTTTTCACTGTTTGCTTTGATTGGACTACCAAAACAAACAATGAAAACAGCAAAACACAGTGAGAGTGCAACGAGTTTCTGTAGGTAAACTAGCCTGGAAACAAGACAAATCTGCCACAGCTAAAAAAAAATGTATGTAGTGATATTAGTCTGGCCATGCCAGGCTACAGGTTAACACCACACACTACTCCAGTGGCTGATTACTGCTGGTGTAGAAGGAAATGATTGGTAAAACATTTTATTTTGTGTTTTGTTATGTAAACACCGGGCAAAGTTACATACTCTGCTTATAACCATATTGATGAACATGAGAGCACAAATTGTCACAAATTTACAATAGGCCTACAATTTTTGGGGTCTTATATTGAGGTTTGTTGAAACTATATGTATGCTAGCTAGCCTATTCCATATGTCTGAGGATATTTAATTATACAAGCATGGCCTGAATAACACCCTTCACACTTGAACTCTAATAATGAATGCATCTTCCTCCTTTTATCCTTTGCTTTTCATCCCACAGTGTCTCCTACATACATGCATACATGCAGCTGTGGAAGAAGAAGACACTGACCGCATGTTGCCTTTTCAAGTCCTAAGGAGTTGAGCAGTGGAGCTAATTCATTATTTAGAAGACAGAGGAAGAGATGAAAGCAAAGAACATGAGGTGCGGGGGTCTATACTGTAGGAGGGACCATGGTGTGTGTGTGTGTGTGTGTGTGTGTGTGTGTGTGTGTGTGTGTGTGTGTGTGTGTGTGTGTGTGTGTGTGTGTGTGTGTGTGTGTGTGTGTGTGTGTGTGTTGGGGGTATCAATTAGACTAATCCTTAATTATTGGCAGTATTTTCCCAAAAACTTTCCCCAGCATCGGCTATTTTCACTACATTTTGACTTTTTGCCTTTAACAACATGCCAAACATATTTAGTGATTATTAACTGATTATTCATTAAATTATGGATTTTTTAAATTAGTAATCGATTACATCGATTAGTTCTATTAACCGTTGCACCACTAATGTACATATTCGATAATAGTGCAATCATTTGTTTTCTTTTTTTTATGTACAGTATATACTCACGTTGTCCTGGCTCCCCGTTCTCTTTGTGTTTTGGGATTTATTTCACATGCGGCTGCACTTTCTCGGATCAGGTCAACAACACATGAAAGAACATGTCCGTCGTCTCTTTCATTGTTTCATTCTTTCTCTCTCTGTCTCTGCCTCTTTCACCTAATTTCTTTCTCTCTCTGTCTCTGCCTCTTTCGTCTCATTCTTTCTCTCTCTCTATCTCTGCCTCTTTCACCTCATTTCTTTCTCTCTCTCTATCTCTGCCTCTTTCACCTCATTTCTTTCTCTCTCTATATCTCTGCCTCTTTCGTCTCATTCTTTCTGTCTCTATCTCTGCCTCTTTCGTCCGGCTTCCTCCGGAGTGAGAGCCGAGGAGAACTCAAGGTACTGTATAGGAGGGAAATAGAGCGTGCGTAATCCGGACGGAGCGTGCATCCTTCCTCCACCCACCCACCCAGCCATCCACCCCCACCCCCACCCCTATGCTCGGGCCGTGGCATTAAAATCAATACTCCACGAAGCTTTCCCTTGTCTTTTTGTCTTTTTTTGCATTCTCTTGGTTGCTGCCATGATGCGCCGCAAGGGTCGCACGACCACTCCCAGATTTTTGTGGCACCTGCCCCCCCCCCCCCCCCCCCCCCCCCAGCCGCCCCAGTAGTTTTTCAGCCCCCCCCTCATCCCCCCAATCTCTGCACCCCTCGCCCCCCTCACCCACCCACACACCCCTCTCCACTTCATTTCGCTTCACGGCAGACACACTCATTCGGATGGCTCGGAGGCGACGGCGTGTCCCGTTCCCTTTCGTCTCGCGCCATTTCCCCCCCCCCGCCCTAACTAAGCGAGGCGCCGCGTTATCTCGACACAAAACGTGATCTCCGCCTCCATCCTCCAAAACCACCGTGAAACAATGATTATTGACTGCTTGAGGAGGAAGAGGAAGAGGAGGAGGAGGGATGTAATGCTTCCATACTCATCGCCACACTTCAGGAACATGAAAATACACGTTGACAAGACGTCCCGGTTTGACCAGGATTGTCCCGGCTTAAAGCTTTGTCCCGAGTCCTGACAAATATCTGTAAAATGCTAAAATGTCCCGCTTTTCAACATTCACTACCAAATAGTCCTGGTTTTCACCACAATTAAAATAGTAACACTTGAGTGCTTACATAGATGGTCATCATGTTCTGTTCTGTCGAAAGGTGGTAAGTGCTAAAATAATTGTCACACCCAGCATGGAACCGGGACAATCCCAGCCAAACCAGGACATCTATGGTCACCGTAGTTTAAGAGTATTTTGACACGTAGACCTGAGAAAGCATGAAAGGTGCCTTCTCTCTTTGTGTGTCTCTTTGCGAATTGTGATGCTAGCTGGTGGCGGTCGGTCACGGTCACAATACATCTTAATGCTATTATGAACCCTGATGGCCGACACACAGCAACACTCCTGTTCTTCCTTCTTCTAGCAGAAGCCAGCGCTAGCACTTCCTTTTTAAGATTTAAAAGCCTGTCCCGCTGCGTCAACCCAGTGTGTGATACTGATTATTAAGTATTCATATGAAGCACACGCAAGCACATACACGTACGCACTCACACGCGCACGCACACACACACACACACACACACACACACACACACAAGCGAACACACGCACCATGCTGTTATGAAAGCAAAGCTCTGCCTCTGTAAAATAGGTCATACACTACACTGTACTCACTTTATCTTAGCAAATGCATTATAGCTGAGTGTGTGTATGTATGTATGTGTGTGTGTGCGTGTGCGTGTGCGTGTGCGTGTGCGTGTGCGTGTGCGTGTGTGTGTGTGTGTCTGTCTAAGGGGATGCATGCGTGTGTGATTGCACATCAAAGCCTGGGATGTCGCGTTGCAGTGTAGCGGGGGGTATCTCATTGGGACTGGGACCTATCCCAGTTTCACAGTTCCACGTTCTCACACTCTGTGAGATGTAGTTCACCCTCAGAGTCAAAATGTAAATCTTTATTTAACACTTTTCTGTGCATGTTATTAAACAAACATTCTGGGCATTTGGTGTAGACAGAAAAGGAAAATCAAATAAGTGGTGCCTGTGATGAGTTTATATAATTGAGCTTTAGTAGGCTATATGAACTAGAGGAACAATGTTAAATCCCTGTCCATTCATTTCAATAGGCCGCTGAACAAGTGTTCATGCTACATGGAGACATACATAAATATACACACAGGGTCACTTGTAGAAGGGTCTGGCACGGCTTAAAAAGGAGGGGAACAAGTATAAACCTCTGCGTGACACCGGCCAACAAAGTATATAGGGTTGAAGTGGTTAATACCTCCAAACAGACCATAAATACAGTGTATAGGCTATACTATATATTCATTCTTATACTGTTGATAAACTGTACACCTACCGATTCATACATGAATTGTTGATTGCGAACGCGGAAGGAGGCGCGCCTCCGCCCAAGTGGAGCTTACTATGAAAGTCTCGGCTTGTGTGTGTGTGTGTGTGTCTGTCTGTCTGTGTGCAGTGCACTGCCTGGGTGTCCGTAAATACACAATATTTTCGAGCTGCGTTCGCTTCCAGCATTTGCGCGTCTTACTTGTAGTCTGTGCATATATTCAATCATTTATTCATTGTTGATAGACGGTACATAATTCATTCATATACTCAGTGTTGATATCCACCCGTATTGTCATTGTTAATAAATAACTGTACATATATTAATGCCTCTATTCACTGGTGATAGATGTCATTATTAGGTCATATATTCACTTTACATTTATACTTATTTATAGACTGTATTCTGTTCACTCATTCGCTTATTCAGAGCTCCAGTGCATATAGGACCAGGAGCTCAGTATTTTATTTTTTACTTTATCTTTTATTTATCTTGGTTTGGTTCTTGACTCTATACTCTTTACCAGTACATCTCTCCCCGGTGTTTCATGCTCATTGCTGCAGCTGCTGCTGTGACACTTGAATTTCCCTCTGGGGATCAATACACGTTTATCTTATCTTATCTTAAATAGCCTCAGGCAGGCTCACTAGGTCTGTCTGGTATCATCGATCTGAAACAAACTCCTGTTAACTGTTTACTCTGCTGTAAACAAAGCCTTAAAGGAGACCTTTTCCTTGTTTTCTGTTCTATGTACTGTAGAACTCTATGTACTCTGTCCTATATAACCGGTGCTTTTGCTCTTGGTTCAATTGAGGGGCTGTTATTCCTTTGCTGTTCTAACGTGCATTTATACGACAATACTGTACTTATTGTATTTAACTGTACATATTGTTTCTGTCGGGTGGAAAACTCATATGTCCAAAACGGTTAGGCCTATACTTTTCAGAATATAAATGAAAAAATATCAAAAGTAGCAGATGTACAAGCTCAAAACGCGAAGCGACGCATTTTGAGCTTGTCGATATGCTTTTGTGTGACGCTGTAGTGTGATCAAATAGGGCATTCATTTACGAAAGAATACAAAAAGTTAAAATATGGAGATGAGAGGTTTCTGCCCGACAGAAACGATATACTGTATAGTTCAAGTGCGTAGAGTCAGTATACCTGGTGTGTGGTACTCCTTTCCTAGTCCTTTCCTAGTTAGTAATAGCATTTTGTGACTACACTTAACTGTATCTCCTTTTTGTGTGTGTGTGTGTGTGCTTGCGTGTGTGCGTGCTTGTACGCGTGACTGTCGGTGTGTGCGTGTGTGTGTGTGTGTGTGTTTGTGTGTGCATGTATGTGTTTGTGTAGTGCATGCGTGTGTGTGTTTTAGATGAGCCAAACATGAAGGTTGTTAGGAATTGGAAGTGTGTGTTTTAGTAGTAGAGAACACAAGGGTTTTAAACCGTAGTCATCTTTGCCTTAAGTATTTATTTGAGTAGTGCTTAAATAGCACACAGTGTTCAATGTGTGCATGAATGTGTGTGTGTGTGTGTGTGTGTGTGTGTGTGTGTGTGTGTGTGTGTGTGTGTGTGTGTGTGTGTGTGTGTGTGTGTGTGTGTGTGTGTGTGTGTGTGTGTGTGTGTGTGTGTGTGTGTGTGTGTGTGTGTGTGTGTGCCTGTATTTCTAGTGAATAAACAGAGTATCGGTGCTATAGAGTGATACATTTTATGTCTAATTATCCATGTAGCAAATACTATGTGTATAAACATGACATATTTGGCATTTAGCCTCCTCTTCTCCAGTGTCTTAAAACAGGCTTGTTGTGTATTTGCACAGCAAGCAATATGTAGAAAACGAAGGACACATCCAGTTCTCAGAAAATGCTTCTGTAGTCATGGAGGATCAGATCAAGTGGAAAGTGTGAGAATATGGCAAGAGGAAATTGAAAATGTAGCAGGATTATTAGTATCATTTCTTTCCATTTAACATTCTTCCAAGGGTAGCAATAATGTCAAATGGTTGGTCAATTCAAACCACTTGGGTCCCATGGGGCGTGAATAGCAGTGTGGCCTTGTCCTCTAGGGTCTGCTTCTAGACAGAAGTCTTGCTCTTTAACAATGTGCAGGATAAAAGGTGAAACGTTAAAGGGGGCCCAATTACCCTATACTTTCCAGCAATTATATGTTTTATTCCGGGGCTCAACTATAGTACCTTTGCATGACTCACAGTAAAAAGAAATATCAAACTCCCTGTTTATCTTATGCTGACTCTTTATGCAGCCTCTCATTTCAGCCTCTGTGTGAATCAAGCCATATTATGTAAATGGTAAATGGACTGCATTTATACAGCGCTTTTCTCCAAAGCATGAGTGCATGTTTCAAATGCACTCATTCACACACCGATGGGGGAGGAAACCATGCAAGGCACCAACCTGCTCATCGGGAGCAGCTATGGGTTCAGTCAGTGTCTTGCTCTAGGACACTTCAACACATAGCCAGGAGGAGACGGGATTGAACCTGGAACTCTTGGCCAAGACCTGCCCTTAGCCGCCTCTGATTGGTCGCTTTCAGCCTTTCACACGCACACACACACACGCACACGCACACGCACACGCGCACACACACACACACACACACACACACACACACACACACACACACACACACACAGCGGAGAACAATTTTTTCACCAAACGGCCGGGTGAGGCGACTTTATAAACTTTATGTAGAAAAATGCTTATAGGCGCATATAGGCTGCTACACAATCAATTTGACAGTTTTGTGACCGATGACCGTCTTGATCCAAGGCTACATTAATCAGTGCTGCAGAATTATGCAATTAATATGATGGCATGTAGAAATTCCTGTAAGCCTTGAATATGATTATTATTTTGTATTTACATTGATCATAATCCACTAGGTTGTATAGGCCTACAGGATCACTCACATCCAAGACCAAATCAATAAATTAGTCCCTCCAGAAAAACGCACATAATTCAATTCAATTCATTCCTAATCAGCCAAATGGCGCAGATTATGCGGGTGTCCATTTTTATCAAAAGGGGCGTATAATCTCACATTTCATAAACCCCGCATTTTTCACCTCACCCGTTCGTTCACGGGGGGGGGGGGGGGGGGGTCCCCGGTCCCCAGGCCCCGGTCCCCGGTCCCCCCAGCAAAATGAGTTAATATTTATACATTGGCTATTAAAAAAATAGCAGATATACAAACTGCGAGCTTGCTCATCTGCTATTTTTTACATTTTAGAAAAATCTTTGAATTTCTTTCAAATAATTTAGCATTTTTTAACACAATCTCTTTTTATGTGGAGGTGGCACAAAACATTTTCAGATGGGGTTTCCCCGGCCAATAATATATCAATTTGGGAGTCCTTGGCACAAACCACTGCATTAGAACATGCAGGTTATTTTTTTCACATTTCCTGAAAAGTAAAGCAGTTTTGGTCATACAAGGTTTCCACCCGACAGCGACGATATACAATAGCGGGGAAAACACACTGACAAGTGACATGCAGCTATTGAATAGGAGGGGTGTCACACACAGTGTGACGGTGCTGAGTGGTGGTCTTACAGGCCCCTCATCATCACACACTGGGAGATAATCGGCAGCACTGCTCCAGACGCTATTTTTAGACAGAGGTTTTGTGGAACACTTAGCATAATTCTCTGAGACGAAGAGAAGCTTTCGGAAGGACCTGTTAACATGCATATGATTTTCATTTTAGAGTTTTCAGCTGCATGCCCTAAAGCAGGGGTTCTCAAACTTTTCCATGTCAAGGACCCCAAAAATGATATGTATTTGGCTGCGAATAGCCAAAGTATAGAATATGATTAAAGTGGTTAAAATTATTGTGACGCTATAATAACAAATTTAGCTGGGGACCCCCAAGGATCCCTGGATCCCCGGACCCCACTTTGAGAACCACGTACTGCTCTAAAGGCAGCTGTTCAAGTTGTTAGCTTCCTGTAGAACCTGTGAAAAAAACAACGACCTGCCTGCTGTCTTTACGTGCATCAGGGTTGTTAATTTGTAAGCGTACAAGAGGAGGCAGTTCTCTTGTGACAAACATTGATCATGAACATTATCATCATCATCAGTGTTATAATTGTCATTGTCATTCAATTTCTTTTTTACATTTTTGAAATCTGATGATCAAAAATAGTAATATATAGCAAATCGATGCATTGTGAGCTAGATCGGCTATTTTTGCAATTTGTCGCATGACAAAGCATACTGTATAGGGCTTTAAGGAGTAGTTTACCCAAAACATGACTTATTTTCTATCAATTACACACCCCATGAAGCCTTGAATTCATGGAGATTTTTTTTCCTCACATTCCTGGGCCAATGATTTAATCAATTTGATTTGACCGGGTCATCGGTCAGTAGGAGACTACCGGAGACTTCGCCGGTCATCAAATTATTGGCTTAGGAATGCGACAAAAACAAAAAAATCTCCATGAATTCAAGGCTTCATGCATGGGTGTGTATTGATAGAAAAGAAGTAATGTTTTCAGTGAACTTCTCCTTTGAGTGGTCAGGGCTCATACTGTTTGTTCAGACAAAAGTCACACATACTGGTCAATGCATGGACACAATGCAGCGGCACACGTACACAAATCGCACACCCATACATTCCATTCAATTTATGGTGCATTGCAGGTCGGTGCAATATTAAAACTCCCGAGTCGATGCTCTAAAGAAATAGAAGAGATTGAAAATAATATCCACAGGATTAATATAGGAGGAATAGCAAAATCTCAACATAAAACGAAGAAAAAATGCAAATGTGAAGATTTTGAAATGAAGGTGCGCAGGGTGCATTGTCGCTTAGGGTTAGGTGGAGGTAATGGAAACTGTAGCATAAGATTACTGGAGGAGGTAGTGAAGCTGTATGGGTGTAGTTAGCATAAATTCAGTTCAAGTACTACTCCATAACCCGTTTAGAACTGAGGACGATTTTAAAAACGCCTTCTAAATCCTAACCTATACGTTTTCTGAAAAACATATTTAAATATGAAAAATATGTTGCTATAGCATATCGTCTTTGTTGGGTGTAAACCTCATTATGTCCAAAACTGTTACTTTTCAAGATTCAAATTCAAAAGCAGCAAATGTAGCAGATCTACTTTTGAGCTTGTGGATCTGCTACTTTTGCTGTATGTTCAAGTAGGGCGTTAATTTACCAAAAAAAAAACACAAAAAGTTAGAATATGGAGATAAGAGGTTTCTGCTCGACAGCAATGATATCTAAAATGACACAGACGCTTTCCCGGATTG
>NC_139946.1:16288073-16370573 GCF_963454915.1 Gymnoscopelus microlampas
ACCTTTGCAACCACTACATTAATGGTAAGTATTTCCTACAGAAAATACTCAAAAAATCTGAACTAACCCTTTAATCCAGAGCGATTTACAGTAAGCAAGGACACAAGATAATACATCATAATACACGTAATACACATAATACATCACATGCATAACTATGTGTGTGTGTGTGTGTGTGTGTGTGTGTGTGTGTGTGTGTGTGTGTGTGTGTGTGTGTGTGTGTGTGTGTGTGTGTGTGTGTGTGTGTGTGTGTGTGTGTGTGTGCGCGTGCGCGCGTGTGCGTGTGTGTGTTTCCTCTAAAGCAGTGGTTCTCAAACTTTTAAATGTCTTTCTTTTTTAAGTTAAAATGATATTTCAACTGTTTGTGTTTTTCCGTAAATGAACACCCTACTTGATCAAACTACAGTGTCACACAAAAGTATCAAAATTAGCAGATCTCGAGCTTGTATAGATCTGCTACTTTTGCTATTTTGGAATTTGAATCCTGAAAAGTAACTGTTTTGGACATGTGAACTTTCCACGCTACAGAGACGATATGTTTTTTCCCCCCAATTTAGTCATTTTGCCAATTGATTCCTCCCCAAACACATTCCTGTGTGTTGTTGTCACTGCTGTTATATCCTACTGACTCACCTGCCAGTGAGGAGGCCCCACCGGGAGTACGTAGAGCCCAACACTCCATGCTGACAGGTGCCACCCCAGCCCGTAGAATTAGTCACAGATATCATTGTCAATATCAACATTATTTTCAATTTCAAGCACACCCACTTTGGGTATGTATTAGGGGCCAGGGAAACACCCTCTCAGAGTTACAGACCTGTAAGGGTCTATTTGGTTCCTGTCAATGATTTACGCAGTGACCCCCTGGAGCCCCCTCAAGGACCCCTGGGGGTCAATGGACACCACTATGAGAACCATTGCTTTAAAGAAACGTTTTAAAAAGAAAATCAGTTTTCAGTTTTTATAATATAATAATGCACTTGCGTGCATGTCTTTCTGTCTGTCTGTCTGTCTGTCTGTCTGTGTCACACAAAATTTGTCCAAGTTTGGTCTCAAATATCATTGTCAATATCAACATTATTTTCAATTTCAAGCACACCCACTTTGGGTATGTATTAGGGGCCAGGGAAACACCCTCTCAGAGTTACAGACCTGTAAGGGTCTATTTGGTTCCTGTCAATGATTTACGCAGTGACCCCCTGGAGCCCCCTCAAGGACCCCTGGGGGTCAATGGACACCACTATGAGAACCATTGCTTTAAAGAAACGTTTTAAAAAGAAAATCAGTTTTCAGTTTTTATAATATAATAATGCACTTGCGTGCATGTCTTTCTGTCTGTCTGTCTGTCTGTCTGTCTGTGTCACACAAAATTTGTCCAAGTTTGGTCTCAAACTTGGTATGAGTGTCTCTTTATAACCGTGTATGCAGAGGCGAATTTGCACAGACAATGTGTGTTTTATAATACATGCAGACTTCCGCCTTTTCTGTTTGAATCTTGTGCTCTCTCCTTAAACATAGTATATTTCTGATCTTGTGCTAAATCATGAACAATCTAGCTTTCTCAGCTCTGCCTTGATGTCAAGCTCTGCAATTTGAGAACACTCATTTTTCTAAATCATACATAGTGTTTTTCATCTGATTGCTGTAGGACCAATTATGTTTTTCCTTCATTATAGGCTTCTGAACCTATGATATTTTCTTTTAGGATTTTGAATGGTCTTATAATTAGACTCTAATCATCGTTTTTTTCCCCATTAAAAGGTAGTATTAAATGGCGTTTTCTAAAATCACATTGCGGGCCAGATTTGACGACATCGCGGGCCAGAATTGGCCCGCGAAACACCAGTTTGACATCACTGGATTAGAGTCACCACAGGTGTCGATTACAGACTCTAACCGACCCGTGTGGTGTCTTGCCTCCACTGTTCACAAAGTGCTTCCGGACATTGTGTGGCCTTCATTGAGCAATTTGACCTGCTGTGGTAAACGGATATCTAATCAAAACTTTGATTTTGTTTGATGTAGGATGAAGACGTTTACGGTGTGGCACCGAAGGGCCCAGCCCGTGTGTGTGTGTGTGTGTGTGTGTGTGTGTGTGTGTGTGTGCGTGTGTGCGAGAGAGAGAGAGAGAGAGAGAGAGAGAGAGAGAGAGAGAGAGAGAGAGAGAGAGAGAGAGAGAGAGAGAGAGAGAGAGAGAGAGAGAGAGAGAGAGAGAGATAGTGTTTTCCATCTACTGGATATAGCTTTAATGGTGGTCCCTTTTGACTAGAAACAGTAAAGGTGTAACAAAGGTGAATGAACCACTCACATTTCAATAGTGGGAAGGAAATCCTAAGGTCTTGACTTGAGGCAATTGGATGAAAACACATTAATTGTGATTTTGAACTGTTGTAAACTTGAAGTACCCTAACCTTTATAACCCTCTTGGGTGCATGCAAGGTGCAACATCCAGTTGCCTTCTCCAGAAGCATGAATCATAGTAGAACATCCAGAAAGCTGAAAGACAAGGTTGGCTTCAGAGAGAGTCCAGGTAGACTTGGTAAGGGTGAATGAGGAATACTCAAAAAGCCTGATGGACATCATGTTGGAAGCTATAAAATGCTCCTCAGGGCTTCTTCCAGAAGGTGAACCTCTGATGTTTGCCCTTTTAGCCAGAGGAGGAAGCCTTTTTCCAGACAAGCCTCATCAATGCTTTGTAGACAAGCATGTGGTGCTGCTCTGTTGTACCTTTTTGCCTTCTATCACATCAGCTACTGACCCTTCCACGATAACACAAGACTCCACACAGAGGTGCCTCAGATGTCCGGTGGATTTTGAATGGCTGTTAATGCCTCTATCGTTCATACAGTCACACTGAACGTGATCTTAACGATATCGTCCACGACTATAGTTGCAGTTATAGTTGTGGTGCGACTTTTAAAACATTAACAAAATAGCTCATCTGCAACTTACAAGCTCACAACATGTTGCATTGCAAAGCAATTGTGAGGTTGTAGATTGGCTATTTTTGCTACTTTTGCACGACACATTCATTTAGAAAGAAACATGCGGTTACATATGGAGATGGAGATACAAGGTTTCTGCCCGGCAGCAATGATACATCAATATAATTATATTGTATTAATATACTCCACCATAAAGATTGGTTAAAACAACATTGTATTCACTAAAATAACTTCTGGATTACAGCTTTAGGGTCAATACATCCAGAGGTAATCATTATGGAGTTCACAAGGGCACAGGGCGTGTGGTGTGATATTATAACTAGGTAAAAAGAAAAATTATGAAATAAGCACAACTACATGGATAGAAAATAAATTATCTCATTACCATTGGCATGTTTTTACCCCCTTCTTTAAAGAAGACTTTATTAAATAATAAGTACATCACATTACCCTCAGTAACATGACAGTGACGTTCAACAATGTTGGCACATTGACACAACTGCTCTTCATTGTATTGTATTGTATTCCGTTTTTGTTTTTTTTATAAAAAAAAAAAATCTCTCTCTCTCTCTCTCTCTCTCTCGTTTGCAGTGTAAGACTAATTGGCACGCGGCTAACGGCAAGTCAATCCGTTCCTGTTCATTCGCTCTAATTCATTGTTTATTTAACCCATCCAATCCGGGAAAGCATCTGTGTCATTTTAGATTTTAGCTATACGTAAAATGAGTGTGTGTCAGGATTCTTAAAAAAAAAAAAATGTTTTAAGCGAACATTCACAAATCCTTGCTTCTGGGGCTCCCTGGCACAACATATTTTTGAGATGGGGATCCGCAGCCAAATATATTTTTGGTATAGCATCATACGTTTTTTAGAAAACTGATTTAAAAGACATTTGTAGAATCTTAATGGGTTAATGGGGCTGTATTCCAGTCCTTTTTATAATGACAGAGAGACGGCCCCCGCTCCTCGTTTGCCAGTGACCTTATCATTTTTACTTGTCATATTAGAGCACTCGCTCACCGATCACGTTCAACGTTAAGAGTCGTTTCACGTAACGAGCCGCGGCTGAGACAAATTTAATTATAATTCCAGCCTGTCTTTTAATTGCACTGATGTTTCCCGTACCAGACTAAAGAGGGAAAAAACTTGTTCATGACATAAATGCTAATTGGAAAAAAGGTTGTGTAGATGGAAACGACCAATTCCTCAAATCATGGCACATAAAGAGATATATGTAGAATGTGTGACCACAAGTTGCTTTTAATATCTTTGTGATACTTGAATTTTATATTAAACTTATACCTTATAGAAGGATACGCTTAGTTTAATTGTGACTGTGTTTCTTTGAATTCCCCTGGGATGTGGTGCTTTTCAACTACTTTTATGGGTATTCCACAGAAAGCGCTATATGAGCACAGGAGCACTTTGGATATCATGTCCAGAACACTCGCACAGAGCGTTTATTGACCTACCTATCTAACCTATCAACCGTTAGTAGTGCTCGAACTTCACGTCATCTGCGTTTATGTTGGTTTGTGTATGTTTATTATTTGCACACACAATGAAATATACAGACAAAAAGAAATTACAAAAGTATTTGAAATGTGCAGGGGAGGTATGAAACCCTATTGGGCTTATACGAAGACCTCCCTTAGAAAAAGAGAAAATAAATCAAATCAGTTTAACCTGTAATAACCTGTGTTATTAGCACAAATAGCCTATAGCTGAAACAATGGTAAACATATTCTCGAGGGTAGTAATGATTCAACGTCAGGCCGTAAGTGACCGGGTTGTTGTCATGAACGGCCAGGAGGACCAATTAAACGTGACATTGATGAGCGGTGCTCCGCCCCCAAAAGGTGAACTGTTTTCTGCTTGAGGCGCTCCGCCCCAAAATTGCTGGCCACCGAAAACACCGAAAAGTGATGCCGCTGGGAAGAGGAGCGCTCCAGCGCGTCTTTACCATAGAAATACATGGTTCTCAAAGTGGGGTCCTTGGGGGGGGGGGTTCCAGGGGGTCCCCAGCAAAAGTAGTTAACACAGCATCATAATCATTTTAATCACTTTATCCATTTATACGTTGGCTATTCAAAAATTGCAGATCTACAAACTTGTACATCTGCTATTTTTTTTTAATGTTTTGAAAAATATCAAAGAAGTTTGGAGACTTTTGACTTTTTAAATAAATCTTCTATTCTGGGGGTCCCTGGCACAAAACCTTTTCAGATGGGGGGTCCACGGCCAAAAATATATCAATTTGGGGGTCCTTGACACAAAAAGGTTTGAGAACTACTGTGGTAGACAGTCTATCTATGGCACATCAAAGAGTGTTTTATGTGCACACGGCACCTTACACTACATTTTGCAACCCAGGTATATTCAATCTTACAGTATTGTATTGTATTTCAGTTGTCAATTTTTAATGACCCTTTCAGACCGTCTTGTGGCCCATTATTGGATCCCAAGCCACTTTTTGAGAAACAATGTAAGACATACTGTACTGTATGTGCTATTAAAGGGCAACCAAACCTGGAGCTCATATTCCTGTCCTTTCAAAGCATTCTTATAAAATGATGAAATGCTTCGGTTCAGAGTGCTGACAACGTGATAGCCTCCAATGCGTTCTGATGGGGGAAATGAATGCGGCACCAAAATAATCACTAAATCATCCAAAACATGTTATTTTCGAATAAAGTTCAAATCTATCTCATTCTGTATAGTCTGTAATTAAAACTGTCTCGTGGGGTGACCCGATAGCTGAATGGTTAGGATGCAGCATGTCACATGGGTAACACTCCCGAATGGCCAGACAGTTTTTTGTGTGTCACTTCCGTGCTCTCTGTTTGCCTTTACTGCCTCTCTCTCGCCGTCGCTGCTCTAAATAATATAGATGATATAAAGTGAGTGTAGGGGGTTCGCTCACCGCCGTTGAGATGCATGTCCTCTTCATTTTATCCACAGGTGAAAAAAGAATTGAGCCAAAAGTGATCCAGAGGCACCTGAAAAACATATTACAAAACATAAAATCGAATTTTCAGAGCATGTCATTTTAATTATCAATCGATTGTGTTGTGGCTTCGATCAATATTTAATCACAATGAAAACTCATTTTTCAAGGTAAAAAGAAAACATGGAATTGTTTAACATCAATCTTTTGATATTTATGTTATATTATCAATATAAAATCTTGCCACCAGTGGGCCCCCGCCCGCAGGTTGAGAATCACTGTGATATAACGTATATATGGCCTCCTATAGAGAGTATGCTATGTAGGTCATGATGATTCATATCAGCTTAACCGCCGGCATGGTAAAGTCTCTTCTAAATTATATAGATAATATGTGAAGCGAGTATAGGGGGTTCACCCTATGGTAACACCCTCGCAATAGGTGCATATCATTGCTGTCGGGCAGAAATATGAAATCTCCATATTTTAACTTTTTGTGTTTTGTTGTAAATTAACGCCCTTCTTGATCATACTACAGCGTCACACAAAAAGTAGCAGATCCACAAGCTTGAAACTCGGCGCGAAGCGACGCGTTTTGAGCTTGTAGATCTGCTACTTTTGCTATTTTTGAATTTGAATCCCGAAAAGTAATAGTTTTGGACGGGGTTTCCACCTGACAGAGAAGATATTTTAAAACGTTAAGCCCGATTTATACCTTGTCTCACGACGGTGTCACCCGTCAAAAAAAGCCAATCTACAAGCTCAAAAGAACACGTCTAGGAATCATAAATTAGGCTTTAGAATACAAAAAAAGTCAAACATCCGTATCAAAAAGAATGAGTTTAGTGTGCAGCTGTGTGTGAGAGAATAGAGATGATTACGCGAGCAATAGGAAAATGGGCAAGAACACGAGAGAGATGGAGAGCGAGAAAGAAGAAAGAAAGAGGGGAGAGAGAGGAGGGGGTTGTGTGGATGCAATGAAGAGGAAGCTTCCGGAATGAATTCCCTTCCCGGGGATGGATGTACACGCATGGTTGAACTGCATCGTCCTGGATGGACCGGGGGCCGGGGGGAGGGTGGAGGAGGTGGAGGGGCGGGCGAGCTCCTGCCTGTCCAGCTGGACACAGAGAGAGAGAGAGAGAGAGAGAGAGAGAGAGAGAGAGAGAGAAGGGCCCCCGGGTGCTGACAGGTGTAGGAGTCTCACTCCAGCTGAGGCCTCTCAGCTGACCTGGATCTCTCTCTCTCTCTCTCTCTCTCTCTCTCTCTCTCTCTCTCTCTCTCTCTCTCTCTCTCTCTCTCTCTCTCTGTCTCTCTCTCTCTTTCTGTCTCTCTCTCTCTCTCTCTTTCTCCCACTCCCTCCCTGTTCCATGTCAGTTTCCATCTCCTTTCCTCTGTCTCTCCATTCTCTCTCAATCTGTCACTTCCTCCTCTGCGTTTTCTGCCTTTTTTCTCTTTCTTTCTTTCTTTCTTTCTTTCTGTCTGTCTCTCTCGCTCATCTTCTGTTCATCTGCTCTCTCTCTCTCTCTCTCTCTCTCTCTCTCTCTCGTTCAGGCATGCTTGTGCTCTCGCGGTGGGTCCACACACACACACACACACACACACACACACACACACACACACACACACACACACACACACACAAAGCCGCAAAATGTTACACCATGTCCGCTGTAGTTCATCATCTGTCATGACAACTCTCCCAATCAGGTCAGAGTCTACGCCCTGCTAAACATATCTCTACAAGATACACAGTCAAATCCTTGGTGTTAATTTAATCCTTCCGTGTCCATTTGGTAATTTTTTTTACACTATTTGAGTAAACCTAAAAGTAAGGATTTTAGTGTGTAGAAGATTATAAAAAAATCCAATAATTAAAAATTCTATCTCCTTGTCAGGCATGCTGCAACTAGCTTAATCTGCATCACATTTTCATGCACAGCTTACTGTCTGATGTTTAAACCATCAACACTGGATCAGAATTGAATCTTAAATCTCTGGGGGAGTCGTCCTCATGCATGCACTGTGCGGATCACAAGATATTTTTAGCCATGAAAAACAACATGCAGGAGATTGTCTTTGACAATAATTCACCGTGTGTCACAGTTTTGACAGGCATGATGGTAACTGTAGCCTACAAGGAGAAGATAAAAACATCCGCACACTGTTTTTAAGCTCCAAAAACTTACTTTTATTAGTGGAGCAACGTTTCGACCCTTTTAGGTCTTCATCAGGCAAAAACTGTAGCCTACACACATAAAAACTATAACTACAAACAGTTATAGTTCACAAGAAAATTAATAGGAGGCTAGAGATATTGTACTGTGACCTTAAGGTTGCTGGTTTAACACACATCTGACCTAGTCATATTTTAGTTATACCTAGTGCCATATTCTGCCATACCAAAACAATGCCTGTGCACTGAACGTTCCCCTTTAAACTATATTATTTTATTTTATTTCATATTGTTTTATCTTAGACCCTTAAATTGCTATGGTCATTTTGGGCCCTCTGGCTGACCTTCAGCTCCATAATTATTCTTTTTTACCCGTGGATAAAATGAATAGGAAATGCATCTCGACACCTCTAAAATAAAATATTTATCTATTGCGAGGGTGTCAGCATAGAATGAACCCCCTATACTCTCACTGTACATCATCTATATTATTTAGAAGAGACTTTACCATGCCGGCGGTTAAGCCGATATGAATGACCTACATCCATAGCATACACTCTATAGAAGGTTATATATACCGTATATGTTATGACAGTGATTCTCAGTCTGCGGTCTGGGGCCCACTGGTGGGCCGTGAAGATGCAAGTGGGGCCCCCAAATAATTGTGGGGAAAAAAAGATTTTAGTCATAATATAACTTTTATTTTTTTGTTTAAAACCTTTAAAAAATGTGTTTTCATTGTGATACCGATAAATAGGAATACTATGTTAGTTCCATTGATCCAAGCCCTGAACACAACATATTGATTGATCCAGAAAAGGTTGAGAACCACTGCTCTGTGCACAATCAGCGTCTTTTCTTTTCAAGGGAGTGACCCCATGCAGAACAAACTAAAAAAGTGTGCTCCTCAAAGCGCAGATCTCCGCCAGGCTGGGTTGCCTATACCCAGGGCTGTGTCGTCGTTGGGTGCAGCCGAAGAGGACATGAGGAAGCATGCGTGGGGGGGAATACAATTTGTACGACAGACGGTGCAACTTTGAGCGTTTGCGGTGCCCCCTATGGACAGTGAAATCACACTATATAGAGGCCCCTCCACGTGGAATCCAATTTGTTTAAGATTGGATGTTGTGTGATGCTGTCTTTAGTGCGACACAAGTATAGGGCATTCATTTAATTAGTTAGAACTAGAGACTCACTCTCAATTTTTAAAGCTCCACTTTAGCCCGTACCACTTGCCGTAGCCTTGATGACCATGCAGTATTTTGCACATATTATTATTTTTTAAATATTATTTATGTAAATTGCCCTGTATTAAGAGCGTCTGCTAAATGCCTAAATTGTAAATCAAACAAAAAAAAGTTTAAATGTGGAGATTTCTGCCCGACAGCGACGATGATGATGTGTGGTCCAGACACCTCTCTCCATGCAGTTCTCTCCAGGCTGTGTTGCTCGGCTGGCTAACTGCTCAATGCTTTCCTCCAGATATATTGGCACAGTTCTCACTCACACTGCAGTGCACACTGTCACCGACCGTCAGCTGTGTGCCAGCCCCACAAATTCCACTCCTTCCATGTACATATTATTAATTAATTGTATTTCAGTCTCCATTTTGAATTGAATAATCGATTTACCTAGCCCTCATTTACAACAATGACGAGAGTGGAATTCGCAAAATAATTAATAACAAAATAGTAAAAATAAATAAAAAGAATAAGGAATAAACATTTAAACAGAATAGGGAGAATAAAGAGAATAGAAGAAACCCAGCTAAAACTAAATATGAGGAATCATAGATTAGAATGAAAATCTTTTTCATTTTGTCACTGAGCTGTCACCACCACAACGTTGCTGTCGGATGGAATGTCCAAAATTGTTACTTTTCAGAATTCAAATTCAAATTCAAGCTCAAAATGTGTTGCATTTTGATGCATTTTGAGCTTGTATATCGGCTATGTTTGCTACTTTTGTGTGACACTATGACGAAGTACGGCATTAATTTACGACAAAACATAAAAAGTTAAAATATGGAGATATGCCCGACAGAGATGATTAAAGGATGGAGTGGCCTCAAAGCTGTGTGCTGCTGTGGTGACTGTTGTAGTTTATGCTGGTGACTGAGGGTATCATCAGGTATTATCATTTGTTTTTGTTATTATTATTATTATTTTTTATTACTTTTTTTATCCCACGATTTTGTAACCCTTTTTTTCACCCAGTGCCAATTTTCTAAGTGATCCAGGGCAATACACTCCCCCCACCAGCCTAGGGAGCCCAGGGCCGAGCTCATGCCTCCTTCAATGCATGAGAGCCAACTGACCTTCTTGTCACCTGACAGGGGGGAGTTTCCCCGGTAGGACGTAGCACGTGGAAGGAACATGTTATTCCAACCAGTTCCCTTCCCCTCCATCAGGCGCTCCGGCTGTCATGGAGGAGGCGGTATAGCGACCAGGATTACTACATATTTTTGTGAGGGTATTAACTACCCTAGGAGACACGGGGAGAACATGCCAACTCCACCTAGGGTCTGGGCGCCGATGACGGGGAGTAGAAGACACGCCCACAGCGTCCCCAGCGGGAACCAAACCCAGGACCTTCTAGCTGTGATGCGACAGCACTACCGACTGCGCCACTGTGCCCCTAAATAGCATCATTCTAATAGTAATCTTTGCTATTTGTTCAATAACAGGCGTCTCCCTCTCTCTCCAGCTCTTTAGTAAACAGGAAATCCATTATCAGGTCGGGATACCAATTTAATCCAATCAGGAGAGAGACCTCAGGATAGCCTACATTGTAAACAGTTGAACTTGGAAGTGATGACACAAAGAAATGAATGATGTTCTCTCTCCTGATCGACTGAAATTGCCAAGTTGGCAACCCACCTGAGAATGTGTTTCCTGTTTATTAAAGAGCTGGAGAGACGGGGAGACTCCTGTTACAGAACAAACACTATAGCAATGATTGCTATCAGAATAATAGAGCTTTATCTTTGTTTAACCACTTAAGCCCTATATGTACTTAGTTGACTGGGGTCACCAAATCCAAATCCATCTCTGTGCTGTGAACAAAACAAAAACAATTCTGCCCTTTTTCACATGCATGCACTGCTTTGCTATTATTTTTACAGTCCAATAAACTGTCTTTTGTTCAAATGGCAGTGTAGCCAAATGTAACCAGGTGTGAAAAGCTCTCTACAAAAATGGAAACAAGAAAATAGCATCTTCATCTTCAATCATGTCTTGAGAATGAGACAACATAAGGAACAAGCAGTTAGGAATCCTTACAAATCCTACTGAGAAATAACCTGCCCAGAGAAATGAGAAATCTGCCCAGGTTAAGTTCAAAACACTCTTTTCAATGTATGAATTTCACATGACTATACTGGCGGGCCATAAATAATACATTTTAGGAAGGAAGACGCAGGTCATATAAAATCTGCCCTCGTGCCACGATTGGCCTCCAGGGCTGGACTTTGAAATATGTCTGAATTAGACTACTACTCTGCCACCAAAATGTGGAATGTCCTGACACCATCCATTAAGCTTTAATGGACAATTTTGAAAGAAACCAGTGTTACACATCCTTTAGGGCACGGTCACACCACACTTTAATTCTACCTATGAGGGTGGATTCTGCCAATGCTTTTTTCCGTGTGTCGCGCACACCTTGCGTTTATGTGTTCTATACGCCATGTCTATTTGAAGCAGGTAAATGCTCGAGACAGATGCTGCTTTCCCCCTCTGTCCAATCGGGTGATTCGAAGGCGGACCATCCCAAGACTCAGGGACAGGGAGACAGGTATTGCTCTTGGACTCAGGAAGCGACATGGTGCTTGCACAGGCTGCCAAAAACCGCGCACAACCTGAGTTTATTAGCCGGCAGCATACTTTGTGTGATCGTGCCCTATACTGAGGAGAGGGAATTCTTCTAATGCATGCCCTTAGCAGAGAGAGAGACCACGCTTTGACTGTATTCCCAAGGGCTAGTTAGGGCTTAGTTGACTGGATTCCCAAGGGCCTTGGCAAAGATAGCCGATCTTGTGCATCGGCTATTTTGATGAATAGAGGGATGCTATGGTTCAAGTGGTTAAACTCTTTTTTTCTTTATTTCAGACATAAAAAAACTAAATGAATAAACATTCCGATCATTACACAGATATGTGGCAGCTCCACTGTACTAGTACCTCTGAGGACCCCCTAGGTGTACCGGACCCCCTGTTGAAGACCCCCGTGTTGTAATAGATTTGATACAGAAGTATTTAACAGTTCTTTTCAACTCAACTCAACTCAAAATGTATTTATAGAGCACATTTAAAATGACATGAGACAACCAAAGTGCTATACAGAGACCAAAAACAACTAGAACACCACAATAAATTCACTTCACTCAAGAACTGGACTGTATTTTCAGTGGAGTCCCACCTAAACAGATGGATGTTTCTCCATTGGAAACTATTCATTTAGTCATTTGTCTTGGGGCTGCATGGTGAGCCAGTAGCTCAAGCTGCTTTAATAATTGAAGCGGTGCCTTTATTGTGCTTCAGTGTTTCCTTGACTCTGAACAAGGCCATGTTTTTACAAGGCTTTTAGGTTGTCTGGGAGCCTTGCTTTAAACCACTTAAAAAACCCTATAAGTACTTAGTTGACTGGAGTCCAGTCCCCCAGGGGTCTATACTAGATCCACTCCTTTTTCCCTCTACACCAAATCTCTTTACCGAAAATATAGCCAATCTACAATCTACTATTTCCACTGAATGCTCCTATTGTCACCAAATGCTTGCCTATTATGACATGCCCAGAATAGGGATGCTATATGGTTCATATGGTTAAGCAAGCGGTATATTTTTTGTATGACGAATAGCGAAATTACCTGATGTACAAGCTACAATTACACATGTACAAGTATGTGTCACAATGTGACACATTGGTGAGCTTAGATATGCTATTTTCACTTTTACAAAACATATATATATATATATACATTTTTGACATTGGCCTATAATATCATGCATACTATAGTATAGGGATGCCAGGTTGAAAGTCTTTGACTTACCCACACTCATTTGACTGCACCACCGTTCAACCTCAGATGCAGCTTTGCTTGCAGTTCTTCAGAAGGATTCGATCCTGAAGAGTCTGTGTCGTTTATTCACTTCTAGAACTGGACTGTGTTTTCAGCCCCACCTTAGGAGTCCCACCTAAACAGATGAAAGTTTCCCCATTGGGGGAAAACTATTAGTTTGGGACCCAAACGTGACCCTTTACGTGACCCAATAGCTCAGCTACTTTAATAATTGAATAATTGAATGACTAAAGCAGTGACTCTCAACTTTTATTTTGGTATGCACTATGCATTAGGTCACGTACATACAGTCTATGGCCACGGACTATTCGGACCCCAATTTTCTATCTCTGGGACCAAATTCTATAAAATCCTAGCTCTGAGAGTGTAGGCCTACAATGGAACCAAATGGAGGATCCATTTCCATTTCCAATGTCTACTCTGTACACATGTAGCCTACTTTGTTACTGCCCTCTGTTGCTGCTTAATCATTTGAAATAATTAATGTATGCCTATAGGCTACATCAGAAAAGATTGAGCACTGAAACTTATGCTGCAAAAACGTATAATAAATAATAATAATAAAATGAATATTAAATATTTACGTAAAGTATAATACATTAATAAAAATAGCAAAGAAGCACAGAATTTCAGAATTCATATTGATTATTTTATTTTCATTACATAAGGCGTCACGTGCGGTGTATCCAATCAAATCATAGCTGGCTGTTTGCAGCGGGCATTTTCAAACGACGTGCCGCTCGAGCGGTCAGAGAGCTCCGGAAAATATCAGACCTACAAGCCCACAGTGCACGGATCTGCAACGCCCTCTACGCTTGTAGATCTGCTGATTTCGGCTCGCGCTAGTGCAAACGTGGCTCCAGTCGTGTTGTTGTCTAATGAGGAGGAGACGCGTCGCGGTTCTTATAAAATGAAAGGAGAAAAAACACAACGTAGCCTACAGAAGAAGTGAATTTTATGAAAGTTAGTGGTATTCCTTTTCATTTCAACATTTTCATAAAAAAACACTGGACAGACAGAGACAAAATCGTCACAATTTGACGTGGTGAGGGACTGTTTCAGCTTGTGGATGTGTTCTTTTCGGCGAGCGACGCCTTTGTAGGCTTCTACCGAGTTATGAATAATTTTAATTAAAATTAAGGTCTATTAGCCCTAGATATATATGAGTGATAGGGCTTTAAACGTCGTGAAACAGCTGGACTTGATGAAGTATCGACACCCTAACCCTAAACCCTAACCCTACAAGAAAGAAGAAGGTAAGAAATAGAACTCTTCTATGCTGGTTTTGATTATATTATTGGATTATAGACCCCTTTCAAGGCAGCAAATAATTATTGTCATAAAATAACAAGGTGAACACATGTGTTATCAATTATATTAATTAACAGCAGCGCCCTGTTTTGACGTGAGTGGAACAAATTATTATCATTAATTAACACACCTGTGTAGCCTACTGTTTACACTAGCTCAGCTCAGTGGTTCTCAAACCTTTTAATTTCCGGGGACCCCCAGGAGTCCTTGGGGGTTATCAGGGAGTCCCCAGCAAAAGTAGTTAACAGGGTCACAATCATTTAAACAACTTTATCCATTGATATGAGAGTTTACGGGTCCATTTGGTTCCATTTGTACACTCTCAGAGTTATGGGGGTCGGTGCTCGTGGCCTAATGCTGCTTAGTAATCTGGGGGTCCGTGAAATGAAAAATGTTGAGAACCACTGATATAGTTGATGCTGACTGACTGACTCTGACTGACCTTTTCTTCCTAGATCTGGCTTAATACTGAGTTGGGACAAAGTTACCATGAGGTATGGTGATGGATGGAGATGACATGTTCATCAATGGTGTCCTTCAGGATTGTTATATATTATATCTAAATGTATTCATAAATTACACAGTACTTGACTATGAGTTGACTTGCACCTTGAATATAGTTATTAGCACAAATACCATAGCAATTTTCACAATTTGTTCATTGCAGCCTCAAAGCTGCTCCATACCACATGAAATCAAAACAAAAACAAATCAAGACATCAGTCTTGGCCTCTGACTTTTCACATTTAGTTTCACATTTTAGTTCAAAGCTGCCGCTTCATTCCTTGCAAGGCATTGGAACCTTATCTTGGGTATTTTGGGTATGAGATGCATGTCATGTTTCAGTGTTGTGTTGCCAGAAGGCCAGGGTATAATTAGCCTTAGGTGCAACATACATTCCGCAATGTCTATCACAGACAATAATAACACATTGTCTGTGATAGACTGTGTGGTTGCAGAATCTAGACAGAATATAAACAATAGGTTGCACTAATTGCTGCAGTGTGTACTGCAAGCGTCTTACTGTGTAGTTTGTAGTTTAGCTCAGTTCTTCTCAACCATTTTCATGTCAAAAAAAAAAACGGGGAAAAAAAACTAGTAAACTCTACCACCTTTTTTTCACTGACGAAAACTAAATTAAAACTAAGTGAATGAGTGTAAAGTTTCACCGTCCTCAAATTGAAACAAATGTATGCTAAAAAGAAGAATGCACGTTTGAGAATCATTTAAAACAGAGGTCAGCAACCTTTTTGACATGAAGTGCCATGTTTTCATTTTCTTGATAGTCAGTGTGCCATATCAACATTAAGTTTAATTATGACACCACATAAAAATGTAATATTCCAACTGATTTTGATAGTCCATAGGCTATACATTATTCATAGGCAACCATTATTCTAATTCTTCTTTAGAAATATTTTCTTTCACATCAGGATGTAATGATCATTAGCCTCAGAGCAATCACCCACCTATCTCCCAGAATCCCTCTCCAGTCAGAGTTAGGAGTTTTGACTGAATGTAGAATTATGTGCAGGATGAAATTTGTACATAGATGTGAGGGGACTTAATTTAACTTACCATACTTTTTTTTAAAGATTTCATTTTAAAAGAAAAAATCTCTCTCTCACACTTACTGTATGCCAGTGTGTCAGTGATCACCCTCCCCTGTGCCAATGTTGGCACCCGTGCCTAAGGTTGCGTACCCCTGATTAAAACAATGCATTACACTATACTTGTGTCAAGCCTACTCCACTAAGGGGGGAATGTGGCCATAATCTGACCGGTAACCGCCTTCCATTCCGACATCTCGCCACTCCGACTAGTGGTTTCCGCGTGCGGTTAGGGTTAGGGTTAGGTATAGGGTTCGTTCACGTCGGAAAGGCGACATGTAACCCTCCTGACCATGAATATGAAACAATAAAGGTGACTAGGCCGCATAGGTTGAAGTCATGTAATAAGAGTAATAGAATCCACTCACATACCAATAAATGAATGAATGAATGAGTAAATAAACATTTTGGTATTATAATTATTATTATTATTATAATTATTATTATTTATATTATTTATACAGCACATATATGCTGTTCAAACAAAGTTACTGTTATCTAAGATAATAAAAGCGGCAATAGCAAACCTACTGTTTCAATGACATGTAGTGTGATGGCTTAATTTGTCTTATTTCACTTTGACTGTATTCTCTTTGTTTGGTACAATTGAATAAACATATTCAAGCAACGCGTTTCTCATTGTTTTTATTTATTCATCTAAACTTTAGATTTTAAAGTGTGCTTGCTTAACATCTGGGGGGCAACATCCACAAGGGCAATATAGTCTTCAAAACAAAACAAAGAAAATGCAAAACAGATAATTGTGACTTTCTTTCTTTCTTTCTTTCTTTCTTACACTCAAGGCTTATTGTGTCCCTCCCAACCTACTCCAGTCCACTCCGGACCATAGGAGCCGTGTATATATGGGTACAAGAGCCAAGGTGACCCCAGATGGCAACAGTGAGGAGTAACTACCAATACCCAACCTATGAACCTATGTTACCAACAAGCAACTGTACTACCAAGGGTGAGTGAGAAGATGGCAGCTTGGAGAATGAGGCTGGTCTGTGCCATTTACACCCCGAGCTCCCAGCAGGGGAGGAAAGTACTGGCGAGCTACAGTACATGTAGCTGCAGGCTGGTGCTGGAGGCTCGAGATGACCGGAGACACCGCTGGAGGGCTCATCCAAGGATGAACTAGAAAGAGGGGAGCTGACTGTCTCCATCTATGGGTTCCAAAGTTTGACCCTGCATCACGTACACAACTGATGAAGTCAAGTAGAAGACGGCTCAAGGTAGGAACCTTGTTTTTGTACATACAACCAGTGGCGCCGGAGCCTGTTTAATTAAAGGACAATTTGTCCCCCCAACTTTTCAGTCCAGCCCAAAAAAAAAAAAAAAAAAAAAGTTTTTTTTTTAAATTATTTTTTATAAATAATAAAATCAGTCCAGTCCCCCGCACCTCGCGACCACCGCGCGCGCGAGGCGAACCGAATTAACCGAAATAACCGCATTATCCGCCCAAAAAATCAACAAATCCACCCGAAATAACCGCAAAATCTTCGCGCGCACGCGCCCGTGGTCCACATGTGTCCCGGATGTGTCCCCCCATCTCATGTGTCCCGGATGTGTCCCCCCATCTCATATTCCGTTCCGGCGCCCATGCATACAACACAAGAAGCAGCAGCAGCAAAGAAATGCTGCTGCTGCTGCTTGTGTTGTATGCTGTGTGTATACAAATGTGATTCAAGCTCAAAAACTATTGTTGTTGCATTTTGGCATCCAATGACTGGGTGGCAATTATGAAACAGTGACTTTCTGGCTCTGCCGATGTGAATCTGCAGTGTGTGTGAGTTGTAGCTGGGAACAGTATATGTGTAAGTGGCTCTTGGTCACTTCAATTATCCTATGTGTGAGTTTGCTATTTCAAGTTCAAGCCAGAGGTTTTGGGCATTGACATAACAAACATTAATTTGGAATTGAAGACTGATATGGATCTACAGTGTGTGTGTTATGGCTGATTGTGGCTGTTGCTGAAGGTTGTGGGTTGTGACAGGGAGGCTGTATTGATTCATGACTGGCTTGGTGGCAACCTATGTCTATGTACTGTAGGCCTTCATTCTTTCTTTCTTTCTTTCTTTCTTTCTTTCTTTCTTTCTTTCTTTCTTTCTTTTTTTCTCGCTTTCTATCTCTCTCTCTCTCTGGATAGGAACTTTGGTTTCTTTGCTGAGCTGCTGCTTGTGTCGTATGATGTGTATACACATGTAATTCAAGCTGTGACTGTGAGTTTTGTTGCTTCCGTTGTTGAAGGTAGCTAGTTGTATCCGAGAACAGTTTGTGTATGTAGCTCTTGGTCAATTAAAGTAGCCAATGTGTAAGGTTACTATTTCCTTAGTCTCGCGTAGCCAGACAACTATTCCACAATCTCTGAATGCTAGAGTCTGGAACTACAACTCCCGAAATCTGAGAGAGGAAACTGGCACTTCCGTTCACGAAAATATATTTTAAAATATCTTTACATTTAACTTTTTAATTTCCATTTCTGCTAAGCAGCAAGCTAAACACACTTAGATGATTTGTATTTATATTAGGATACATTTGCGCGACTGTAAAGACGAAACGGAAGTGGGGAGGAGGCTTCACATCCGGTTTATATTCTAATCCGAGTCCCAGACTGTATGACCGGAAACATTTGAAAATTGTGGGAGCCAACAGTCTGGCCACGCAAGACGAGACTACTATTTCCTTTAAAGTTGAAGCTAGAGGTTTTTGGTGACATAACAGCCAACAATTCCAAATGTTTATTTGAAGACTGATGTGGATCTACAGTATGTGTGTTGTGCCTCTAGTATCCCTCCATTGTCCCAGCATTTTTCCTCATTCTCCTCATTTCTTTTGCATTTCTTCTATCTAAAGAACTCAGATGGTCCAGGTGCTTGACAGGAGACTGCTTGCAGAACTTTGTGTGAAGATCACTCTGTCCTTGAATAATCTACATCTAATCTCTTTTTTATTATTATTATTATCTATAAACCCTGGCCGTGTCTAGTCCTTCACATAATGGAGCATGTTAAGAAGTTGCTCTGTAGGGATACAGCATTATAGGTGATGATAATGGGTAGAGTGTCTGTACAGAACTCAAATGATGCTTGACAAGAGCCATTGTATGATGATGACACTTTTACAATAGGTGAAGAAGAGAGCAAATTCGTCCTTGAACACAGGGAGGGAGAGACAGACGGACGTAGGGAGTGAAAAAAGCAACAGAAAAATCAGTGATGTGAATGAATAAATAAAGAAATAAAAATACATAAACATTACAGAACAACGTACAAAGAAAAACAAAACCCATTAAATTTGCCGTTGTCAGTGTTAGAGATTTTACGTCACCTAGGGTCGGCCACATTAGATCACCATGTCAACTCAAGAGGTCAGAGTGAGCGACCTATTGGACTCTGTAATTGGAGATAATAATGGTCAACCCTGGATTCCATAGTTGGACATGGTTGACTCATCGTGACCTCCTCACGATGACAGGAGCATCAACTCGATCAGACATTAGCCTATAAAGGGCAAGAAGCTCAGTTCCAGATTAGAGTAGAGAGCAGATAGACATCCACCTTCATCACGTCGGCATTATTACTGGACCTCTTCCTAACGCTTTCCACTGAGCTTTATTTAGAACAGTAGTTCTCAAACCTTTCCATGCCAAGGACCCCCAAATTGATATACATTTGGCCACAGACCCCCATCTGGAATATTGCTGTAGATCTGCTATCTTTGAATAGCCAATCTATAAATGGATAAAGTTGTTAATACTACTTTCGCTGCGGACCCCCTAAAACCCCCCCAAGGACCTGGGGGTCCCCAGACCCAACTTTGAGAACAGATCCATATATGGAGCAGGCTGACACATCTGGGTCTGGCGTCATGGACTGACACATCTGGGTCTGACATCATGGACTGACACATCTGGGTCTGGTGTCATAACTCATTAGAGTAGGAGGCCTTTGTCAGCCACTTAAACCCCTTTATACTAAGCTTTCCAGGGGTCTATAATACTTGGTCCCCACCTTTTTTACCCCTCTAAGCCAAATTTCTTTGTCAAAAATAGCAGATCTACAAGCTCACTGTACTAGATCTGCTATTTTCTCTAAATGTTCATCTATTTTTTGCCAAATGTTTGTCTCTTATTATAACATGCCCAGAATAGAATAGAATAGAATTTGATCCATAACATTGGCAAGTCTGTTTTAATTTAAAATTAATTGTTTTTATTGATTGAATACTTTATTAACAGTTTGCAAAAAGTACAGCGGTACGATTATACAATGATGCTATTAAGGATCACACAAAAAGCCCTGAGGACTTGTTTCCATTGTGGTTCCATGTATTCAATTCATCAAGACATTTAAAGACATACAATAACATACAAGAAATCATCAACACTAGGAGCAATAAAAGTATATGTACAGAAATCATTGTGGGGCAGTGTTAATTTTGACAGCAAATTTTGATTTAGTCTAAAGGTCATTACACACCGGCGAATATGCGAATATACGCAAAATTCGGACTCGTTCCGAATAATTAAAAGACGCTTTTTCACTTCGCTTTTTCGCTCCATGTAAGCTTGCATTGACTTTATAAGGTTTAAAAAAAAAAACGTATTATTCGCATGAAAAATTCGCCCCCGGTGTGTAAGGGGCTTTAGTCTTAGTCTTTTGAATAACACACCATTTAGTCTTAGTCCCATTTTAGTCTTCTGAAATTGTTTAGTCTTAGTCTTAGTCTTGGTCGACTAAATATCAAAACCTTAGTCTTTTAGTCTTAGTCTTAGTCAAAAACAATTACACTGCAGCAAATTCTGATTTAGTCTTAGTCCTTTGAATAACACACCATTTAGTCTTAGGCCCATTTTAGTCTTCTGAAATTGTTTAACCTTAGTCTTAGTCTTGGTCGACTAAATATCAAAACCTTAGTATTTTAGTCTTTTAGTCTTTTAGTCTTTTAGTCTTAGTCGACAAAATGAACACTGCGGTGGGGGGTTATTTCTGGTGTCAAGCTTAGAAGAGAACTGTGTTGAGTAGGTTGGCTCTCTGACATCCCCTGCATCATTTGCTATTTACCTCCCGGCATGACATAGACCTGAAGGAACTATGATCATTTATTCAAGGGTATGAGCTACTTGAAAGCATTTTCATCACGTCATCTAGCTAGCCTATTACTCCCACTCAAATGCAATGATTTCCGGAGTTGCTTTTTCAGAACAGAAGATTCGAGATTCAAGCAGTGAAATGTTGGTGTGGCATGTTCCACAGGACTGTTAATAACAGTATAACATCAAGATAATAATAATAATAATAATGATGATACCGAATGTAAGAACAATAAAAAAGGAGAATAAGTAATCTGATCAAATTACCCATGGCACCCATACATCAATAGTAAACAATGTGACATTTTACATCTCTCCCAGGTACTCATTTAATAATTTTGTACGGTGGGTTCAATGTATTATAGGCACCACTATCTTGCATATTGGATAGGATGGGTTTGGTTCAGTTTTATTTGATTATCTTCTGCCTCAAAACATTTATTCTAAGCTGGACCTCAAAATCATAGAGATAGTTTGAACTCTATCTAGACAGACTTTGTTTTTGTCCCCATTTCGCTGATGTCCCCAAGGTCCAATGAGTTGTTGAGATGGATATTTTTCTGTGCGCTCATGGCTGGATTGGAAGCATCACATCCCATAAGGCCCTGGGTTGGCTGGCAGAAGTACTGGTGGTGGAAGAAGTTCTCAGATTGTTCCATTAAGTAAAAGTGGCAATACCACAATGTAGAAATACTCTATTATAAGTAAAAAAAACAACTTTGTACTTGAGTAAAAGTACAAAAGTATTGGCTTGTGCTTAAGGTACCAAACGTAAAAGTACTCAAATGTTTCAAAATAACAGATCTACAAGCTCACAACACGATCCGTTGTGACTCGTGAGCTTGTAGATCTGTAAAAAAATGTATAACCAAAGTATAAAACAGGGTTTAATTAGTTAAAGGCATTGTAGGGAGTTCAGACATAATCAAAGAAAAAAACTGTTGTCAAACACCGCCCCTCCAGCAGTTCTTTTCCCCGACCACCAGGGGGTGACGCAGGGGGGACTTTTTAAATGAGTCATGCCCAAAATAGGTTGCCTTATGCGGATACAATTCGCGGAAATGCCCGACCCTACGGTTCTCTGAATTTATATTTTTAAATAGGCTCTTTCATGATAAATTGACCACATATATGAAGCTAAACAACTAAATTCTATCCAAACGATTTTTTAAAAGTAAATTATGTGCCTCAAAAAAGAAGTTTGAGAGCGTTTTAAAACCGAAAGTAAAAAGTTGATACGGGCACGGACGCGCACGGACACGCACATGCGTGCGTTAATTTACGACCCGGACATAAACAACATGAACATAAACAGAAGGGAAAATACGGATTTCAGACAGAGGACTGTGTTTCAATGAAGGAAAACACCCCAGCATCATTATATAGTGGCTGATAGAGGGGAGAAAATGCAAAAAATATATATATACATATTTTTTAAATTTAGGCTTAATGTTCCCTACAATGCCTTTAATGTATGTTTTGTAATAACAATCTAAATCTACAAAGTGACTTCACAATTAAAGTTTTCACATAACAATGATAGTGGAGTACAAAATGACTATATTTGCCTAAGTATCAGTTGTTATATCAGTGGTTCTCAATCTTTTTCATGTCAAGCACCCCCAAAATGATATGTATTTGGCCGTGGACCCCCATTGTTCCAGGGACCCCCAGAAGCAAAGTTTTTGAATATTTTTGAATAGCCAAAAGAAATCTAAAATGACACATGCTTTCCTGGTCTTAATGGGTTAAAAGTAATAGTTACTTTCCACCACTGGGCTCAGAGATGTTTTAGTCAGAAAGCGTAAGCAATGGATGTTCCCTAAGGAGGGCACTTCCTGGATGCAGACTAACACACTGTGTCCTGTCCAGAGAAGAGAGAGTCGACTCGTCACCGCTGTCAGCGTCACCTGGGGGCGGTGACCTGATGGGTGGCTCACAGGCTCTGTACTTTTTAGGGCAGTGCCTCTCAAACCTTTTCATGTCAAGGACCCCCAAAATGTATATGTATTTGTCTGCAGACCCCCATCTGAAAATACTTGGTGCCAGGGACCTGCCCCATACATGATTTGTGCTGTTACTTAAAATGTTTCAAAATTTGTCAAATTTGTTTCAAGATTATTATTTTTTTCAATGGCAGAGTTATGAGCTTGTAGATCGTCTATTTTCAAATAACTGATGTATATAGGTTTAATGTGGTGACATTTGTTTATGCTATATTAACTCATTTTGCTGGGGACCCCCTGGAACCCCCGCTCAAGGACCGCCGGGGGAACCGGGACCCTACTTTGAGAACCACTGCTTTGGGGAAGCTTGTTTTGGCCCACAAGACTGCAAGTTCAGATTGACCGGGTTATTTTTGAGAAATTGTTTGGCTTGCCTTACAGTACCTTGTGCTCCCTTTACAAAACAAAACAAAAAACGGTATAGTAGCAGGCTGCTAGTGAAGCCGTGATCTTAAATCATGGCTTCATTTAAACCCTAATTGGATTTCGATAAACACTCCTGGCTGAACTGCCCCTTGACTGCAGATGGCTCACTCGTTTGGGTTTGCCTTTGTTAAGTCACTTTTCCTATGTGTGCTGTTCTTATTGTCCTTTTTGTGTTTTTATGTCGTTGCTCTCGGGCAGAACTTTTTGTGTTTTTTTTTAATTAATGCCCTACTTGATCATACTACAGCGTCACTCAAAAGTAGCAGATCCACCGCGTTTCGAGCTTCTAGATCTGCTACCTTTGCTATTTTTTTATTTGAATCCTGAAAAGTAACAGTTTTGGACATATGAGGTTTCCACCCGACAGAGACGATATGGTTGTTTGTATAGTCTGGGTGGGTGTTGTTTGTCTTTATAGTGGATCACAATGGAAACAAGCTCTGTCTTTATTTTGTGTGTAATTCACGTTGGCGCTTGTAATTAACTGGTGACACTGTGTTTTTAATTGCTTGCCAACAAAGTACTCTATCTCTCTTTTAGTGAATAAGAAAGAAAAAACACTTTGTCAATCCAAACGGAGGCTGAAAAATGGCCTTCGTCAACCTCACTGAAAGCTCACTTTTTGAATAACAGCATGTTGGTTCTGCTTCACATCCTACACGAGGGGCCTGGCTGTGAATTATTCAGCTGTTTGTACCTGTGAGGCAAGGGGCTGTCCCAGTATGATCCATAATTAAATATAATGCAACATGAAAGTGCATAAGACATGAGACCTGGTTCAGTCACAAGTCACTCTTGAGTTGAGTTTCTTCCCTAGTTAACCGCTTTGTGTGGGTAGTAGACTGTGTGTGTGGCAGGTTTTCTTACGTACCTCTTAAAGGAGCACCTCACCCATCTTCAACCTTATCTTCATATGATTGGTCCTCACTAATGCTCATTATAAAATGGCCACAATCTTAGTCTACTCAGTCTGCGTTTCATCGGTGGACTGTGGACAGTTCAGAAACCTGCCAATCTCATCGATGGGGATTCCAAGCTAATATCACGCTGGGCGAGGCCTCACCCGTTGAGTGTCTAAACCGAAGCAAAGGTGTTTGAATTAAAGAGAGTGTGTTGCTGGGACAGAGAAAGATTGATAATAAAGTTGAATTTCTCCTGATTTGAATCTTTGAAAAAAGCCATTTTAGTATGAAAATCTTGGGAAGATTGTGTGGCTTGTGACGATTGGGTCCAATATTTAGTTAAGTGACCATTGGGCTAAAGAAGGGTTCAGAAGCTGTGTTCATGTTCACTCCTCCATTGGAATTAATGGACTCGAATTTGGAAACTGTAATTTGCCGGAAGTACCGCCCGAGGAAGTTACGTTGATGCTTTACAGATCTGTTTACATTCCCTGCGCATGAAACCCATGTTGTGACTGGTCGAAAAAAAGACAGTTTGCGAGGGAAGTACATACGACAGAAGTCCCGCCCTATAGACATGTTCTGCCCTACAGACATGTTCTGCATTAGGCAGAGATGAGAAAAGGCTTATACAGTAATAGCCTTTCTCTTCTTGAAAAGTTAGAATGCTGAAATAAATGTAGAAGTCCTTGTTCTTGTATTAATTCAAATATATATTTATTGTTTGTAAATACCAAACCTGCCTACAATGATGTCACTGGTAGGCAGGTCTCTGATCTGTGCACAGCCCTCCTCTGAGACACAGATTGAGTTGACAGAAATGGTGATCCTATAAATGAGCATTAGTGAGGACCAATTATATGAATATATTTTGAAAAGGCCTTGTCAATGACGTGGACCTTTAAGCCTACGACGGTGTCAAACTAAAAGAGCAAATCTACAAGCTGTGACATCTTGCAAGTTTGCAGATCTGATATTTTCACAATTTTTCAAATCTTTTGAAGCTTTTTGAAACTTCGAAAATGTTCACCTGAGTGAGGACAAGTTGAAAGTGGTTATAGTCTATTATAGTCATGGTTCCTGGTTTGAGCGTGCTGTCCTAATGTGTTTCACAATAATCTTTGTTATACTGTAACTCACACCAAGTCAGGTGTCTCTGACATATGTTTATCTGTCAGGAGTTTGAAAGGCAATCAGAATCATAATTGTTTTAATTTACCAAATGTTATCACATAATGAGAAATTGGATTTGGTGAGGTTTTTCTGTTCCAGTGAATGGTACCAAATAATTAGAACTGCTTACAGGTTAAAGCTCTATTATGTACTTGTTTTGAGTGAATACAATGTTATTTTATCCAATCGCTATGGTAGAGTATATAAATACAACATACTTATAGCTTGGTGTCCCTGCTCTTCTATTGAGACATTTAGACCCTGTGTCTATGTTGGGTCTAATGCATGCAGGCAGGCATTAGCTCAGTGGTAATGGGTTTGAATCCGGGGTAGAACTTAGTGCTGCTTTAAGTTATCAGAGAAGTATACAGATAAAAATAGAAGAGGAAAGGAGACTTATAAAAACAATAAAGGACATAAATATGGATGAATATGGATGAATATGGATGAATATATTATTGCAGTGGTTTATATTATACATGAGAAATAATGGATAGAAATATAGAGACAATGTAGGCTATGAAAGGACATGCATGAATATGGATGAATTTGTTATATTGCACCTGTTTATATTATTTGCACACACGCAGGAGACGTAGCAGGAGATATATTGGTTTTTCAGACACATCAGTGCATCTTGTGTGTTTTGTGTGTGAGAGAAGGGAGGGGGGTCTATATGTGTGTGTGAGCCCCTCTGACATATGGAGTAATGATTGTAATCACACCGTACGTTCAGGATCGGCTTTGTTGTCTTTTGTAAGCTGCCGTTTTTATTTTATTTCCTAGAACTTGTAGATCTGTTACTTTTGATGCTTTTATGTGACGCTGTAGTATGATCAAGTAGGGCGTTAATTTACGGGGAAAAAACACAAAAAGTTTGAATATGGAGATAAGATGTTTCTGCCTGACAGCGATGAAATAGTTATTCTGAAGAGATATTTGTTTTCTCATGGCGTCTGAGGAGATGATTATGCGGACGTGTCTTCTAGCTGTGTAGCTTTTTGGGATGTGATTCAGGTTCTCTGTGGTTGTGGTTGAAGCAACTGTCTCTGTCTCCCGGAGGAGAGTGGTGGCAGAAGTACTCATAGTTTTTTTTACTTAAAAGTAGCAATACTAGCAATAGTAAAAAGGCCTGAATTCAAAGTAAATGCCTGAGTAAAAGTACAAAAGTATTGGCATCAAAATATACTTACAATACCAAAGTAGATGTACTAAAATGTTTCAAAATGTGTCACCATTTTTTTAATATAGCTGATCTACACGCTCACGACGCATAGTGATCTTTTAGATCTGCTATTTTTGAATAGCCGCAGTATAAAATGGGGTTTAAATGGTAAATGCATGTTTTGTAATAATAATCTAAATCTGCAAAGTAACTAGTACTCTCAAATAATTGTAGTGGAGTAAAAATGGACTGGATGAGATGTAATGGAGTAGAAGTTTAAAGTATCAAAATGAAAAAAAGGATCAAAATGGAAATACTCAAGTAAAGTAAAAGTAATACTGTAATAAATAATAATGATAATAACAAAAAATACACAGTGAAATAAGGTATCTGCATTTAACCCATTCTAGTGTGGGGGGGGGGGGGCAGCACCTCGGAAAGCAGTTAGGGGTTTAGTGTCTTGCTCAGGGACACTTCGACACATTGCTGAAGCCTGGAATCGAACCTGAGGCGTTTGGTTTCCCAGGCAGGCGGGCTCTCTAACCATTCAGCTATGTCTGCTCCGCAACATAATACTAAAAGTACAGTACTTAAGTAGATGTACTTAGTCACTTTCCGACACTGTTTGTGGTCGAGGCAACTGTCTCTGCCTCCGGGAGGAGAGTGGACGCTTGCTGGGAACAATGGACGGATGCTGGGGCTTTATGGATTCCCAAATGGACAATTTTGAGAGGCTGTAAGTGCCGTTGTTATAGGGTCATTTTTCTAAACGCACTGCAGGGTGTTTTTGTGTTTTTTTTGTCCTGCTGCAGATTCTACTGGAGCGTATATGTATATTTCCGTTATTGAGATAAACGTTTCACAGCAATTTGACTCTATATTGAGTTAAAGTGTAACTCATAGGATTTTATTGTGCAGGAACGCAGAGAGGGAGACAATGTAGGGGCGGTGTGTGAGCACAGCGGTATCACCATTTAAGTAGGCTATTTGGTGTTTTTTGCATTGACCATAATGCCTGGTGGCTCTCTGTACACTGCAAAAGCCTGAGCGTTCATTTAAAGCGGCATGAAACACAGGACTGGGGTATTCAACGTTTTTCAGGCCAAGGACCCCTTAGCAGAGAGGGAGAGATGAAGCAGGGACCGTTTTCATCGATTTCATAGATAGCTTCGTTGACTATCATCAGCGCTGTGTAAATCAATGTTTTTTATTTATTTCAGACATTAACCACTTAAACGCTCAATACTAAGTAAACTTGACCTTTGGCTCTGTACTTGGTTTGCTCCTTTTTCCTTCTACACCAAACTTCTTCGCTGAAAATAGCCGATATACAAGCCCACAACGCCGCGCGAGGCGTTGTGTGCTTGTAGAGCAGGTACGGTTTAGCGGTAACACTTATCTCATTTTAAAAGTGCAAATTCATTTAATTAAGTAGCCTATTATACATGCACTGTACATGTTTCACAACATACTAAAGAAAAAGAAGTAACATGTGAGAAGTAGTGTGTGTTTTTAGATATTTACCTTTCAGTTTTTGTCACTGTTTGGGGGGGGGGGGGGTTGATAAACACACGTTCTTGCAATGTGTTCTTAATGTTAAACTGTCACTACTGCTACTAGGCATTATGGTTCTGTCTGCAATCTGTAAACAGTTGGCATCTCCAATCTTCAGCTATTAATAGTAAGTGTGCCATTTTGTCGGGGGGAATTAACTTTGAAGCTGCACACATCACAATATGGTGTTCAGTGGTGAAGCTGCACTATACAATTCAATTCAAATGAGCTTTATTGCCATGAGAAAACATATGTTTACATTGCCAAGTGTCAAAACATAATAAAAGCAATTTAAGAAGAAAATTGGGAAAAGTATGTACAGTTGGATGGGGTACGGCATTGTTGTGTTAAACAGAGCCATGTCACATTGTGATGTTATACATTTTTATATACATGTTGGCAAGGGTATAAAGCTTTTTGAAACAAATAGCAGTAATCTTTCAAGATTTTGCAGTCACTCTTGGGACAATTAGCTGCATTTTCCCCCAAACTATTTAAAATAGTATACAAAAAGCTTCAGATTTCAAATGTGTTTAAAGGTAGCAGCTCCGTTTATATGTGCGGTAGGTATACAGTATGTCAGGTCCACTCGGTATATAGTGCAGGAAACACAATGGTTAGTGGTCCTTAGGGTGGTCGTATTCCATTGGCTAACCTTCACAGTTCACAAACCTTGCTGCTGTGTTGGCACATTGTTGTATTTCTCCCAGTAGGCATGGGAGTTTTTTGTCATTGGTCATGTTTTCCAACCAGTGGTGGAAAGTAACTAAGTACATGTACTCAAGTACTGTACTTAAGTACAATTTTGAGGTATTTGTACTTTACTTGAGTAATTCCAATTCATTTTTCCAATACTTTTACTTATACTCCACTACATCTCAGAGGCAAATATTGTGCTTTTACTCCACTACAGGATGGTTATTTGAAAGCTTTAGTTACTAGTTACTTTGTAGATTTTGATTATTATTACAAAACATACATTACAGCCCTATACATTTCGGCCATTTGAAAATAGCCGATCTACTTGCTCACGAGCTTGTAGATCTGCTCTTTTCAAAATATTTGTATACATTTGAAAATTTGAAATGGGACATTCTGCATAATGAGTACTTTTACTTTTGGTACTTTAAATACATTTTGATGCCAATACTTTTGTACATTAACTCAAGTACATTTTGTATTCCGGACTTTTACTTGTAACAGAGTATTTCTATATTGCAGTATTGATACTTTTACTTAAGTAAAAACAAAATGTTATTTTTCTACCATTGTTTCAAAGTCACTTTGGGTGTATACAGTATTATAAAGGCTGTCAGCTTGTGGTCATATCCTAGTGCAATGGTTCTCAACCTTTTCTGGATCAGGGCCCACTTGAAAATCTTAAGCGTTCGCGGTCCACCCACCTGACCACTTCTCTTCGCCAAGATTATTTTACCATTTTTGCTGAATGTTTGCCCCACAATAGGGACCTCCCCCCGACCTTCAAAAAGAAGAAAAAATAAAAATTACAGTGTTTTTCTTTGCCAGATTAAAAAGCAGCACGTTGTATGGTGATCGTGGTGGAGCGCCACACACACACACACACACACACACACACACACACACACACACACACACACACACACACACACACACACACACACACACACACACACACACACAAAACACACACACAAAACACACACACACACAAAACACACATACAGTGAGCAGTCAGATCCTCGCATCTGTCCAAATGTGAACGGTAATATCTGGTGCATGCAGGCGGTTCCAGGGTGCGGGGGGGGGGGGGGGGGGTGGGTGGGGAGGGGTGGAGAGGTAGCGATGGGGAGGGGGGGAGGGGACTGGAAGGCTTAGCGGCTCCGCTCACTTTCTTCCCTCAGCGGAGCTGTGAAGTGAAGTCTGAGGTGTCAGTATTTTTTTTTCTCTCGCTCTCTTTCTTTCTCTCCCTCTCTCTCTCCATTTCTCTTTCTCCACAGTGAACGCGTGTGTCCATAGTGGGTGAGCCTGCACGCTTTGCCGGGGCACACACTGTGCGAGCCTGATAACAGACTGAAAGAAGATATATACATCCTGGAGAGAGAGTGTGAGAGAGAGAGAGACCGAGAGAGAGTGGGAGAGAGAGAGAGTGGGACGCAGATAGAGCGACAGACGGGGAGACAGTAAACAGATCACATACATTAGGGCCTGTGGGATTTAAAAATGTGCATCGCGTGCCACCGCCGCGTAGGAGGCTGACAGGCGTGAGTGTGGCGTGATTGTTAAGCGCCGCTACTAGTGCCACAACGTGCCAATTCTTCATCAGAGAAACAGCTGGAGATGGTGTCGTTAACCGCATTCAACCTGCACAGTCTCCCTAGTTTCATATAATTGGTCCTCACTAATGCTCATGATAAGATGGCATGGTACTATTGTTTTTTTACTCGGTCTGTGTCTCATAGGAGGGCTGTGGACACTTCAGGAACCCACCTACCAGTGACATCATCATTTTTTTCCCAAACAATATTTCAAATGTTTTATTTAGATTTTTAATAACGCGAGAACAATGGCTTCCATTATAGCACGCTAACTTTCCTGCAGTTTCTATTATATATTCCCCATCACTGATAAGCAGGTTTCTGAAGTGTCCACAGCCCTCCTCTGAGAGACAGACAAAAATGGTACCACATTATAACCAATTATATGAAGATAGGTTGAAAATGGGTGATGTCTTCCTTTATGGTGATTATGTAGCTAAAGAGCGAGCATTATGATGGCTGCCTGCTCTCACTGTGTCACCAACAGCACTCCCATCACCTGCCACCCCAAAAACTTCATGATTCTATAATCACTGGACAATGAAAATAGAATGGAAGAGTTTGTTTACTCTGGCTGTCTATGTTGAGACGCATTCGCGCACGCGCGCGCACACACACACACACACACACACACACACACACACACACACACACACACACACACACACACACACACACACACACACACACACACACACACACCACCCCAGATATGCCCTTCACCCCAAAACAAGCGTTTACCCTTATCCTTTTTATAAAGACCCCAGCAATTTCTCCAGTTTGCTGACACCCTGAATACGACACAACAATGCCTCTTCTTCCTATCCGCCACACACACACACACACACACACACACACACACACACACACACACACACACACACACACACACACACACACACACACACACACACACACACACACACACACACACACACACACACACACACACACACACACACACACAACCCCATCCCTCCTCAGTCCTCATACAAATACAAAGTTGCCAGTGGTTGCCATGGCTACCTGCCGTAGTTCATAAATTCAGGCACGGAGGGATTCTTCATTCCCTGAAAATTATCACGTTTTTCGTTTCGTTGGGGGGTGCGGAGGGTCGGGGAGTCGAGGAGACGAGAGACTGTGGGTGGGTGTATGTGTAGGTGTGGTTTTGTGTACTTGTATTGCTATACTTGTGAGGGCCAAATGTCCCCACAACTTTAGTAGAATTTGAGAAATAGACATAAGGACATGGTTGTTTTCATGGTTAATTTCTTTTTTAATATTCAGGTTGGGGGTAGGGTTAGGATTAGGCATTTTAGAAGCTCACACAGCTACTTTTCGGCTATTTTCGGCTATTTTCCATGCTGTCCTAAAATGTTAATGCGTTAATAGAAATGTGTGTGTTTGGGTGGGCGGGGGGAAGAAGATTTTTATGAAGCAACGAGAGAGAGAGAGAGAGAGAGAGAGAGAGAGAGAGTGAGAGAGAGTCAAGAGAGGCGGACCCTGTCCCCTCACCTCGTCACTGCGTGGCCCTAGCTGCCAAAACAGATGGCAGCACGCGTCTCCTCAGTGCCACCTTCTATGCCATCCCGATGCCAGGGGATGCCAGAAGGAGGCAGGTTAGCCGGAGATTTGGGCCGACAGGCTTTGGCACACGCTACAAAGCATGAGATGTTAGTCATTGGGAGGGTGGGGGGAGAAAGAGAGCGAGAGAGAGCGAGAGAGACAGAGATAGAGAGGGAAAGAGAGAGAGAGAGAGATAGAGAGAGAGAGAGAGAAAGAGAGAGAGAGACCGTGTGTTCTGACACAAAGGTATAAGCTGCCGTTCTGTCCCTCTGTCTCTGTGATTTAGTGCCCGCCGTGTGCAGCATGTGAAGCGAGCCAGGGGTGTAAAAAAACAACAACGCAAAACAGATTGGTGGGTTCCTCTCCGCGAGACGCCACGCTGTGTGCCGCTTCCATTCCGACGGCTGGCGGAAGCTGTCGTCAATCGTTTCGTTTGACGTTTTCGAGTGTCGGCCTCATGCCGCGCACCAGGCCCTCGATCAAGCAGCTATGCCAGCCCAGGGGGTCGGGGTGCGCTGTGCGAAATCCTCTGTTTTTTAGTTTAAGCTGCTTTCTAACCTGGCCGTCCCTATTTTTGGGAATGTGTAGTGAAATAGCGCATCTACAAGCTCACAACGTGTAGATCTCCGCAGCAGGTCACTATCTAGGAGCTGAGTTTTTAGGGCCGGTAATGACATTACCTTTTCTGTGCATTTTGCATCTTTTTTTTGGGGATAATTCCCATCGTGGTCGCCACAGCGGATCATCTGTTTCCATCTGGTTGTGTTATACCCCTCATCCCTCCTTCTCACATGTACAAACCATCTCAACCTTGCCTCTTGTTTTATCCGCGAACCTTCTAACCTTGGATGATCCTCACCTCTAATGCAGTCATTTCTGATCATGTCCTTCCTTGTCACTCCTAACCCATTGAGACCTGCAACGCATCTGTGTCATTTTAGATTTCTTTGGCTATTTTTTTTTATCGTGAAAATGTGTGCAAATCTTTGAATTATATATTTTTTTAAAGCCAACATTTGTAACTCGAATCTTTACATATAATTTGGGGGGTCCTTGACATATCGCGGCATCCTCAACTCTGCCACCTCCAGCTCCGCCTCCTGTCTTTCCGTCAGTACCACCGTTTCCAAGCCATACAGCATGGCTGGTCTCACTACTACCGTCTTCCCTCTCACTCTTGCTGGCACCCACTCTTGCATTTTACATCCTCAGTGTTAATTTAACTGAGAGTGTAAAAGTGGGCCCTTTAAGCTGTAGGTCCATTTTTACGAGCACATTAAATTAAGTGAGGGTGATTTTGGAGACTGACAATGAATTAAAAAGGTTGCTGGTTGTGTTTTTACTACATTTTTTCTTTTGTTTATTTTTAGCGGTGTCAACCGCTCTAAGCTTGACTTTGTCCGTATGTCCGTCCGTCCGTCCGTCCGTCCGTCCGTGTGTCCGGATGAGCACAGGATTTTAAACAGCTATAACTCCACCAAGGCCAAATTTGGTATGTGGACTTAGACCACCAATAGGGACAAGCATGCATTGCTGAAGTTATCAAAGAGGGGTCCAGGGACCCCCAGCGCCCGTATGAGCACGGGATTTTAAACAGCTATAACTCCAGTTTGCAGCATGCCACCAAGTCCACATTTGGTATGTGGACTTAGACCACCAATAGGGACCAGCATGAATTGCTGAAGCCCCGCCCCCTCTGTCTTCCCATTGGCTGGCCTTCAAACAGCCATAACTCAAGTTCGCAGCATGTTACGGAGTACACATTTTGTACATGGACTAAAACCACCAATAGGGACGAACTGTAATTACTTAAGCCCCGCCCCAAAGGCACCGCTTCCTTCACACAGGGTGTGATTTTTTTTAACAGACAAGGAAAATAAGTGGGCAAGTGAGGCTGACCAATCACATCAACCGTACCATACAATATCCTGTGCCAGGAAATTACAGGCCGGCCCGCACCGGGAACAGTGTGTACCAGTCTGACCGAGGGGGGGGAGGGGGAGAGAGAGAGAGAGAGAGAGAGAGAGAGAAAGAGACAGAGAGAGAGAGAGAGAGAGAGAGAGAGAGAGAGAGAGAGAGAGAGAGAGAGAGAAGCTGCCGGGATGCCCCTGTATGCATACACACACTATCTCTACTACGTCTGTCTCTGATGCACTGGAGCGAGCACACACACACACACACACACACACACACACACACACACACACACACACACACACACACACACACACACACACACACACGCCCTTACAGATCAAATGCATTAGACATCTGTGTGCACACAAGGCCTTACATTCACATTAGTGCCGCGAAGAACACTCACTTGCAATCATGCACTGCACTGTATGCACCAAAGCAGAATACACACACACCCATTTCAGTTCTTTTTTTGTTTGTTTGTGTGTGTAACACGCACACACACACACTTGTAGCATGCTCTCTCACACTGTATGCACACACACACACACACACACACACACACACACACACACACACACACACACACACACACACACACACACACACACACACACACACACACACACAGAGAGACACGCCTGCCCCTCAGTTCGTGGTCTGGAAGAATGGAGCCAGTGTGCAGTGGGGCAGGCAGCAGACAAGGGCAGGGCAGGGGTTTACAGGGCTCTGTGTGTGTGTGTGTGTGTGTGTGTGTGTGTGTGTGTGTGTGTGTGTGTGTGTGTGTGTGTGTGTGTGTGTGTGTGTGTGTGTGTGGGGGGGGGGGCTAGGGGGGCAGGACTTGGGGGAAGTAGAAGGGTTTTGGGACTGTGGTGGGGCAGCTCCAGGGAGGGACCCCGCCTATATGTTAGAAATACATTTAAAATAAATAGAGTGAGAGTCGCAAATAGAAGCCACCACATTTCGGGGAGCCCCATTATGGCAAAAACTGTGGTCTCCTTTCCCCCAGGCTAGGCAGGCCTACCCCAGGGCTGTGATGGTTGATCTCAACCGACCAATTTTTGAGGAATGAATTATTAAATGAAATGAAGGGGCTCTGCGTGGCTAAATTTAGAAAAGCCACTGTCAGAAAGCATTTTAACAGAAAAGTGCTCACGAGTAAGTGGTGGACAAAGTACTCAACCTCAGTACTTGAGTCAAGTCATAGATTCTCCTCCCTGGTTAAATATTACTCAGGTACAAGTCAAAATTGCTCAGTCAAGTTAATCTCTACTTAGTATTCAAAAGCACATGTTTTGAAAATTACTTAAGTATTCAAAAGTTAAGAAAAATTGCTGAGAGTACTGCATTTCATTGAACAACTTTGCATCAGTCATTGAGTGTTTGTGTCGAAGGGTCGGGGTGAGAGGATTGATTGAATTTTGACACATCTTCTTGGCATCTGGATTGACAAAATTAGATTTTTCTTTTCATGATGTCTGCCTCATGTCAAACAGTTGGCCCTCATCAGTCAAGTCATCCTTTGAAAGCCCGAAAGACCAACTCCAAAATTGATATTTTTTTAAGACGGGGTGCCGTGATTTTCAGTGATCTCCCCCTCCCCCCCTAAAACATAATCATCAAGTATTATGGTTATACTAGGAGGAAGATTTTTTTCAAAAAAGTATATAGAAATTGTTAAAATTATGTTTTTATGTGGACACGCCTCCAGTTCATTAAGTATACCTGGTTCTGACCTTAGCACCTCCTCCACCACCTTAGCACCACCCACCTGTCCTAGTCCCTCCTCCTCCTCATGCCCACACCTGTTGTGTTATGATAATGAGGGGGAGGGTATATTTTTACAATGGTTTCAGCCTCCAGGTAGAAACTCAAAATAGTCAGAGAAGACATAAAACACCACAAAAACACCACCAGGGGGCTTAATGAAGTTCTATCAACCTCATAGACACATGAAAAACAGAAAAAGTGCAAAACCATGGCACCACCTCTTTAAAATGAGTGTTAAATAGATATATTATGTTGATGCTATTAATCATTAATATTGAGTGTTTGTTCAGTAACATGGGTCTCCCTGTCTCTCCAGTTCTTTAGTAAACAGGGGAAAAAAATGCAGGTACATTTGATTGATACACTTTCAGAGTTACAGACCTGTAAGGGACCATTTGGGACAGCCACAAGAAAACCCTGAGGGTCCCGGGACCCCAGTTTGAGAACCATCGTGCTACATCTTGTATATCCATGCAAATAATGGCTGATGTATAGAGCACTGGTTCTCAAACCTTTTCATGTCAAGGATCCCCAAATTCATATGTATTTGGCCACGGACCCCCATCGGAAAAATGTTTGTGCTGGATACCCCCATAAGAGAAGATTTGTGTTAAAAACAATCTATATGCAACATTTTCCTATACTTTCAAGATTTTTCAAAAAATGTTCATACATAGCAGATATACAAGCATATCTGCTATTTTTGAACAGCCACATTTTGAGGGGGACCCCCTGGAAACCCCCCAAGGACCCCCGGGCGTTCCCGAAACCCCACATTGAGAACCAATGGTATAGAGAACGGTATAGGGTGGGGTTTTCCTGCTCTGAATTCAGAAGATGAAACATCCCCACTATCTCATTTGAACAAATTTAACTCACCCTGGAGGACTTTTAACATTTACCGTATCTCTCCATCAATTTCTTTTTTTACTTATCATGAATTCACCAGCGTCTTTTTGAAGTGTCTCCAGTTTCTGTTCCTGGAGTGAAGTTGTATAAGGAAACCATTTTCCTCGATGGGTGGGGAACCAAAATGTGGTGAGAAGTTAGGGTCTACCGACAAAACTCCCCCCAGCCAGGTTCCCAACTTGTACTTATACCACCATGACGTGACTGCTTGTGTTCCAAATCTGGCAACGTGTGTTTACTGTCATCACCGTCACTGTTGCCAGAATTTGTTGAGAGAAACAAGCACACATAGGCCTGATAGATCTGTTTCTGTTGCCTTTCATTTATTTCCTTTTCCATTTTTTTGTTTAAGTCAGGCCCTTCTTACCCATGTATCATAACTCCATAGACATTAAAATAGCAGTGTGTATGACTCCACCATCATCCATTATCCCATTGGTTCTCAACTTTTTCAGGCTGCGACCCCCCAAAATGATTTGAACTGGTGACCCCCCCGCCCTGACAAGCACTTGGAATTGTAGGAGTTGAGGCATTACATTATTTAAAAAAAGATTGCTGATCTACATGTTGTGAGCATGTAGATCAGCTATTTTCAAAATGTTTGCCTCTTTCTTAGGTAATATGTTTGACCATTTTTATAGTTTATAGTAAAAAAATAAATAATTCAGAGGTGTTAAAAAGGTTTATATTTATTCTGTATGTTGGTTTGTTTACTGTTGAGTGAGAAAATAATGTTGCACTTTAAAGGATCTACACCATGAATTTAAAGAATAATAATAATATTTAATATCATATTGTTTATGTCCCTCAAACGTTTTTCAAAAGGTTTGAGCCTAAATCAAGCCTCAGATATACTCATTCCATCTAACTTCTCTCTGGCTTATAAAGCATATATATATATATATATTTTTTTTTTTTTTACTGAAAAACGGGAGGTATTGTACCCTGTCGTCACGTCAGGGTGCAAATCAGTTTGGCCTGTTTTGAGACCAATTTACAGAAAACCCCAGATTTGCTGTGAAAGCCTTAGTGTTCAAACTGGGGTATTTTTGGGGATAGAAGAGAGGTAGGGGAGACCAAAAACACACAAAAAAGAAGAAACAGTTCAAATTCATGGTGTATAGTCCCTTTAAAGCTAATCATCTGGGGACCCCCCCCCCCAAATCATTTGGGGACCCCCCACAGGTTGAGAACCACTGCATCAACCGATTGCTATCTGATGTTCTGTTCATCTTGTACCAAATGTCAGGTCCACATGACATTATTGTTGCTGCATATTGTTGAACGAGTCACGATGACATAACTGATTGTTCTGTGAAACAGTAAGATATGAAAAGGTACGCGTGTACCCACCATCTGGCCACCGCACTGTGACGTATATGACCTGATGACGCTATGGAGGGGGAGTTGTCTCCCAGATAGCAATATTTGTAGAAATATATATAATATAAATATATTCAACTTGGGTTCAAGGTCTACAACAAAAAGCCCAAAAGAAGCGACTAGGCCGCACAATCACACACAGTGGGGCCCCAGAAAAAATATATTTTTAAGAGAAAAATATATACATATGGAATGATTTTGAAACATCACAACACAAATCTTATATGGGGGTCCTTGGTACAAAACATTTACAGATGGGGGTCCGCTGACAAATACATCAATCCAGGGTGCTTGACATGAAAAAGTTTCAGAACCACTCGTTTAAACAACATAAGGAAAGAAGCCCAAATAAGCAACTACACTTCAGAAACAACCCCCAAAAACCGCAACCACCAATATTTACAAGCGACTTTACAGAAAAACAAGCCCAAAGTCGCTTAGAATAAGCTGACATGGAAAAACTGATCACCATATGGCATGAATGCTGCCAGAGCAGCCACTTACTGTATAAGTAAACAGCAGCGTTGTGGATCTCAGACTTGAATTGAACATGGGTGTGACAACAACACGCTAACACATGCTAACATTGAGACATATGTGACTTCACTCGGCTTGAACACGCAGGGACTTGGGAGTCTCAACTTTACTTCCAAGTCCAAATGTAACTTGCCCTATATAATACGTTTTACGATGATAGAGAAAATAGACGATCTTCAAGCTTGAGATCGGCTGTTTTTCTTACTAATATGTAATATTTGTTGCTTATAATGACATGTCCAAAATAGGGATGCCAGATTGAAAGTGGTTAAGACTTGAGACAAGACATTCTATCAGTTTTGTGTCACTTTACTTGGGGTGGGATTAAAAATCAATGTCTTGCTGCTGTAGTCTCCTGACTGATATCAGTGACTAAATTGTAATTAGCCTAATCCATAACGGTTCACTCTACAACAGTCATGTACACAATTGAGATATTAGCCTATAAAGTGAAGTAAATTCAAGGGAAACATACATTGAGACTATAATTACAATAATATTGTAATTATAGTTATGCATATTATGCATAACAATAAACTGCATGATGTCCAATTCACTGGTCAGAGCTGCTTTCAGAAACAAAAATAAAGTCAAGGAGTAATTCTGTTAAAATGTAAGAATAATGGCATTTCTCAAGCCCATAATTATTCTAAACTGTTCTTAATAACTGTTCTTATCGTGACATTTACAGTGGATTTGTACCAATTTCTGCCAAAGCAATTAGCCTATAATCTATGATCAGCGTTAACGATAACCTACGAGCCAGACCCAAATTATGATCTGCTATTCTTAGACGGGCTACATTTCCGTAACAAATTAAAGTGTCCAAGTACGTGGAACCGGCCAAGTCTCTTGTTAAGTGTGATTCACAGCTTTTTGAACACAGCCTCACACTGTTGTCAAGACGTTTTTCAAATTAATTCTCTGTCACTTCCACTTTTGTTTTGTGTCACCGTGGGTCATCATTCAATCTCTCCTCTATTCCATTCGTTGTTGTGTCACAGACCCAGATATGTTGTGGATGCGAGTGTGTGTTTGTGTGTGTGTGTGTGTGTGTGTGTGTGTGTGTGTGTGTGTGTGTGTGTGTGTGTGTGTGTGTGTGTGTGTGTGAGCGAGAGAGAGAGCAAATGTGTGATATGGGAGAGGGAGGAAGCATGTGTGAGAGACTGTGTGTGTGTGTGTGTGTGTGTGTGTGTGTGAGAGAGAGAGAGAGAGAGAGAGAGAGAGAGAGAGTACGCCGTAAACGTGATTATGAGCGATATGGAAACCAAGGAGGGGTCTGACTGGGCATGTGACTCCAGGCAGGCTACAAACATGGCCGTCGTAAATCAGCGCTCATGCAGAGCTCGCGCAGAGGAGCCGAGTTAATTGCATGCCTGCTTGCACGGCCGTTTTTCCTTCTTTTCCCTTTTTTTACAGAGGAGAAAAGCCTTGATTTACTCCAAAACGCTTTACGTCTCCCCTGGTGTAAGTGGAGTGATGAAAGGAGTGGATTGAAAGACGGAGGGAGGGAGGGAGAGGAAATGGGGACATATGACAGGGTGTGTGTGTGTGTGTGTGTGTGTGTGTGTGTGTGTGTGTGTGTGTGTGTGTGTGTGTGTGTGTGTGTGTGTGTGCGTGTGTGTGCGCATGTGCGTGTTTGTGCGTGCGTGCGTGAACACATGCAGTTCATATACAGTTTATTAGATAAGCTGATTGGTACGGCAGGCGCTGCATGGCAGATAGGCATCTATTGCCTCAGGAGTAATTACTGATATTTGAGAGCAGTCAGTCCTCCACATGACTTTGGCATAATATTTCTGTTGCAGGTTTAATTTTCTTGATGGGAGTTGGAGACATGGATATGAGGCCATTAACCACCGTAACCCTGGCCTCCCTATTTTTGGGGACATTTCATAATGGGCGAACATTTTCAAATCATTTAAAAGAAAATGTCACAAATGGTCAGAAATAGCTAAAATAGCCAGTCTACAAGCTCGCAAAGCATCACGATACGACACTTTGTGAGCTTGTAGATTGGCTATTTTAGAATGTTCCACATAGGGCTTAAGTGGTTGAAACCAGCATATTAGGCCATTTAATTTGGTGTTGTACGTGGAATTTGAGAGGCGCCACTTTTTTAAATAGGCAATCTACAAGCTCACAAAGTGTTGCATCGCGGCGCTTTGTGACCTTGTAGACTGGCTATTTTAGGAATGTTCGATATGGGGCTTAAGTGGTTGAAAGCAGCATATTAGGCCAGTTAAATGGGTTGTAACCGGAACCATAATTGTTGCCCCAACCCCTCATGTTGGTCAGGACCCGATAATTAACACTATATAACTCTGGATAAAAGTTCCTCTTTGTGTGTGTGTGCGTTTGTGACCCTGTCAGGACGTAATGTAATTGGGTCACGACCTGCCCCCTGAGAATCACTGCTATAAGCTGCAATATTTATAGCACAGTGGGAACGATGGGGTGGGCATTCCGAATTATAGCTATGTATGTAACAGTAAAGCTATAATCCAGGACTAATTTGAATGAATAATACATTATTTTAACCATTGTATATGGTTAAAATAATGTATTATTTAAAGAGGTAGAGCACAGTGTAAGGCAAAGGATCACTTTAGTGAGCAGACAACGTTTCGATCCTGGATGGATCGAAACGTCTATTCAAAAAAGCGTACCTTAGGTATGCTTTAAAATAATGTATTATTCATCAAAAATAAGTCTTGTTGTTAATACAATATAACTAGGTAGGTATACAGTAGTTTCCCCTTCTCTCCCATTGAGATATTTAGACCCTGGTGACAGGTAGGGTCACTAGATGTCTCTCTCTGTTTGTCTATACGGAAGGAAAGCTGAAAAAGGAATGCCGCCGGGTCCTGTAGCGCCCGTGGTCATTTTGTAAAGCAACAACACGTTGTCAGACAGTATTTATTAAGTGTAACACAACTGTGACACAACAACTGTAAAATAGTGTTTCCCCGACACTCGCAAATACAAATAATATTTAATAGTAAGAGAAGTTGTCAGAAACCACACGCGGTACTGTACTGTATGTCGTTGCTGTCGGGCAGAAACCTCTTATTTATTTCGTAAATGAATGCCCTACTTCATCATAAAAAAGTGTCACACACATAATATAACTATGTTTTCACTACTTTTTTGTATAATAAAAAAGGAATGGTTTTGGACATACAACATAACTTTTGTTTAATTGAAAAAGTTGCACAGTAGGACTTTAGGTTGTATTTATATTATTAAAACACATCTGCAAGGTCAATTCCGACTCATCTGAGCTGCGTCTTCATCTTCTCCTTGATTGCTGATTACAGCCTACGTGCAAATACGTGGTTACCAATTATACCGTACAGCCGACTGCGATAATTAGCGGCGGTATTGAACCCCGGTCAGGACACGTGGTTGTCCCGACCTCCACAGAGCAACCACACCGAAGGAGTTCTGAACCGTTCCCAGGGTTTGTTGAACATCTGCTGTGTCATCTCCTCTCTCTCTGCATTTAGCAGCGCCAGCTAGCGTCTGGTTGTGCTAGTTAGCTTCTTTCCTGTTTGATGCTATCAGTTGCTGAGGGTGTCTCGGCAGCTGTGTGTCCCTAGAGCCTGAGTTCATTGGCGGAAAGTACATTTACTCAAGCTGCAGCTTAAGTACAATTCTGAGGTACTTTACTTGAGTATGTCCATTTTTCAAATACTTTTTACTTCTACTCCACTACTTATACAATATTGTTCTTTTTACTCCACTACAATTATTTGTGAAGTTTTGGTACAAGGTACTTTGCAGATTGTTGCTGTCGGGCAGAAACCTGTTATCTCCATATTCTAACCTTTTGTGTGTTTTTTTCGTAAATGAACGCCCTACTTGATCATACTACAGCGTCACACAAAAGCATCACAAGTAACAGATCCACAAGCTAGCTTATAGATCTGCTACTTTTGCATTTGAATCCTGAAAAGTAACAGTTGTTTTTCATATGAGATATCCACTCGACAGAGTGGAACGGCGTGAGCTTGTAGACTGACTATTTTCAAAAAGATTTTGACAAATTATAATTTTTGAATTGTGAAATGGGACATTATTATGCATGCATGAGTACTTTTACGTTTGGTGCTTGGAATACCAAAAGTAAGTTCAAGTTGTGAGCTTGTAGATCTAGCTATTTTCGGCGCGCGACACCCACGCGCGGCTTAACTATAAACCCAGGCTTATCTGCACATGCAGAGAGCAGAGAGGGGCCACGAGCCGAGCAAACGACAGGAGGTGGAAGTGGTGAGCAAACGGTTGAGGCCGTGGTTTTGAAGGTAGAGAGCTGTGTGGCCGGTGATGGGAAACTGACGTTACGGCGTTATGTGATACGGGTGGAGGTATGGTGTGGGGCGGGATGGGGTGAACTGTAAGCCATACCACACAGAGGAGGAGAAACCAAACAGAGAGAATGTACCGTGTAGATAGAAGGTGCTGCACACACGGCAGCTCGACAGTGCAGTGTGAAAACAAAGGGAGAGAGAGCTGAAAGAACTTCACCGTGCTCACCAGACTGTTAACAGAGGTGGGAAAAGTATTACTACACATTTCTTACTTAAGTAAAAGTATCCATACTGCAATGTAGAAATACTCTGTTACAATTAAAAGTCCGGAATTTTAAATTTACTTCACGTCCTAAAGTATTGGTATCAACATACTGAAAGTACAAAAGTAAAAGTACTCATTATGCAGAATTTCCTGTTCCACAAGTTTTCAAATGTATAAAAATCTTTTGAAAATAGCAGATCTACAAGCTCACAATGCGTCGCGATGCGACGCATTGTGAGCTTGTAGATCGGCTATTTTCAAATGGCCGAAATGTATAGGGCTGACGTGGCTAATGTATGTTTTGTAATAATAATCAAAATCTACAAAGTAACTAGTAACTAAAATGTTCAAATAATTTTTGTGGAGTAAAACAATTACAATATTTGCCTCTGAGATGTAGTGGAGTAGAAGAAAAAAAATTGACAATTGGAAATACTTTAGTAAAGTACTGTACTCAAGTACAGTACTTGAGTAAATGTACTTAGTTACTTTACACCACTGACTGTTAACACTTGCTATGCATCCTACTTATGTCTAAGCTCATGTACATATTGTCCAGATGGATTATGCTACAGTATGTGTACACATGGATTAAAGTTCCCAGTCACCACGACTGATTTAATTCATTTGGATTCCATATGAGGCCAGCATGTCTTCTATGGAAGCATGTTGTGCAGCGAAAATAGACACGCTCTCAATGTGTCGCAGATGCATTGAGAGCTTGTAGATCGGCTATTTTTGGTCATTATTTTAAGATTAGCGCATTTGAAGTGGTCAACCTAGCAATATGTTCAGAAGCATCTTCCATAAAAACCCTAATGGTCTTGGATATCTCATATAAAATCAAAAGGTTAAAGCCTCAATCTGTGATGTCTTCACCTGGTTGGATGTATGTGGACCAGCAGGAACAATATCACTAAAACATCATCATTTTATTGTGTTCATTGTTTAGGAAACAGCACAAGTTTGTTTGGGGCTCCTTTCAGACTGTTTCACAAATTCCACATTAGGACTTGGTCATGCTAACATTTTAGAGATTCTAAGATTTCCTAAGATTTTATTTTTGCTTTAATCCATGTGTATTTATGTAGATATTTTTTTGCGTCATGTTTCCATTTCCTTTTTGATTTATTTTCTCCATGCACTCCCCGTCCACATCCCCCTTCTTTTTCCTTTTTCTCATCCTGAAAACAACAGAAACGATAAAGCTTGCACGAAAAACTAATTTCACCCACTTATTCACACCTGTAAGCCTGTGGTGTGACAAAGTTGATTCTGATCCCATGGCAATGCATTATAAAGCACCCATAAATACTCACAATATTTTATAACAATCATAACGCATTATTAAGCATTTTATAATGACCTTTAAGTATAAATGTATTGGGAAATCGGCGTAGAACACTGCATAATTACAGTTATAATCACTCATACATACTCATAATGCAATCACATCATAAAGCCTTTTATAATGACTCATAAAGTCAAGTATCATTGAATGCATAGCACTTGTTACCGAGCCTTTCACTTGAGTAACAATTCTTCCTTTGTCCTTTTTTTTCTTAATTGCATTCTAAAATGTTTCTGAAATCGATGCACTCTGCAAAATGCACCCATTTGTCTTGAAATAGCAATTAACCCCCCTCCCCCTCCCCCCATTTAAGTGTTATCTTCATGTCAGCAATCATTTTGTCGGAGTAGGTCTCAGGGTTTTTTTCTCTTTCTTTTCTTTTTTTTCCTGAATGGTGAAAAATGTTCAAAATATGCAAAGAATGTGAGCAACTCAATTAACAAGTGAGACATAAATGTTGTAAATGATTCACACACACACACACACACACACACACACACACACACACACACACACACACACACACACACACACACACACACACACACACACACACACACACACACACACACACACACACACACACTTTATATGTGATAAATCATAAGTTCCATCAAGAACAAGATTGAAACTGTAAAATCTAGTACTCCAACTTCAGTACCAAGCAGCACACGCTCTTGAATCCTCTTGTTACATCCATCCCTGTAACAAGAGCTGATGCATTAGGATACAACTCCACGATTATTATCACCCCACACTGAAACACAAATTATCTAATTTGTAGAAGTAGAACATAACGGATGACCTGATCTGTTCTATCATATGTCGGGTGAAAACCTTGTTACTTTTCAGGATTCAAATTCAAAAATAGCAAAAGTAGCAGATCTACAAAATACAAACTCAAACCGCTGCGTTTTAGAGCTTGTGGGTCTTCTACTTTTGATCACTTTATGTGCCACTGTAGTATGATCTAGTAGGGCGTTAATTTATTCACCCAGTGTTCACCTATGACACGCCCAGAAGAGGGATGCTAGGGTTCAAGTGGTCAACCGAATTAACAGATTATCCAATGATTTCTACAAAGAACCCGGACTTGCCACAGCACTACATGAACTGTCGAAGGTCGCTGTTTGTTTTCCACTCTGAATCTTTGTTTGTTTGTTTATTTGCAAACAGATAATCTGCAGTGTCAGCTACTCAGCTGTGAATTTGACAGGAAACCGTGTTCATATGGTTGAGTTTGACCTGCCTTCAACAGCGAGGTCAAGGGAAATAAAGCCTGGGTATGTGATAATAATAGGAACCTGAGCTCCGCAGGGGGTTATCTGAGCATACGTAATCCCAACCTCGGGACCGATCTTTCGCCTCTTACCTCCCTGCTCCCTTTCATACTTATTTCCTATCCTTGCTTCCTTGCTCCCAATCCTTCCAGTGGTGTGAAGTAACAAAATACATTTACTCAGGTACTGCTTGAGTACAATTTTGAGGCACTTTTATATTACAAATTATTTTGTATTTCTACTTCTACTCTGCTACATGTATGAGGATGATAATACTATCACATACCCAGGAAGAATATAAAATATTATATTATATCCCTATATCCTATACACATCTATACACACAGTACCAATAATTTTGATCTTCTATCAATCAGTGTCCGTGTCCGGTTTGATAAACATCAGTCAAATCCATCATTCAGTACATCTAAAATATATAGAACACTATTATAAGGATGCATTTATTCAGCCAGGGGGGCAAAAAGGACCGAAGTTTACTGGCTTTCCTTGAAAAAAAGAGGACACGGTAGTAAATGTTCTGCTATCTAACAGTATCATTATCGCAACATCAGCCTTCTACTTTAGTCAGTAGTTTGGAACAGAACTCTTCAAAAGCCGCTTCATGCAGTGCTACAGCGTGACCTGCATAGAGCAATCCGGCAGCCATCCCCTGCTAAGTAGGAGCCTATCTCAGGTGCTTCAATCCCTTTAGGTTTCCACACTCCACGGGGGATTTTAACCCATTCAATCCGGGAACGCGTCTGTCATTTTTTGATTTATTTGGCTATTCAAAAATAGCAGATATACGAGCTCATAGCACGGCATTACGAGCTTGTAGATCTGCTATTTTTGAAAAATCACAAAAATGTGTGCAAATCTTTGAATATACATATTTTTAAAGCGGACATTTGTAAAATATCTTGTTCCAGGGACCTCCAGAAGCAAGGATTTGAGTTACAAATGTTCGCTTTAAAAATATATATATCTGAAGATTTGCACACATATTCCAGATTTTTCAAAGAAATAGCTGATCTACAAGCTCATCGTGCGGGACTCGGTGCCGCACTATGAGCTTGTAGATCTGCTATTTATGAATAGCTAAAGTCTAAAATAACGGCCATAGCTAAAATAAAAAATGACACAGACGCGTTCCCGGATTGAATGGGTTAAAACGAACGCCATGAATATGGATGCGACGACGATGAACCAACCGCGATGGATGAAGCGTACCCGTAGCTAGGTCTTCTTACAGATAAGCGTTAATCGCGTTTCGCGGACCGTGGCGAAGGAGGGGGGTGGGGGAGGGGTGCTAGGTGTAAACTCGGCCAGCGGCATTATACTGTATAGGATGGGTGTTGGTGTTACACTCGACGTGAAAGGAACCTGAGCTCCACGGGGGGTTATCATTCTGAGCATACGTAATCCCAAACTAGGGACTGATCCTTCGCCTCTTACCTCCCCGCTCCCTTTCATACTTATTTTCCCATCCTCGCTTTCCTTGCTTCCCTTATTCCTTCCAGTGGTGGAAAGTAACTAAGTACATTTACTCTGGTACTTACTTGAGTGCAATTTTTGAGGTACCATTACTTTGTGTTTCCATTTTTCAGTACTTCTATTTCTACTTTATTGTGTAAAAACGATTATTTGAAAACTATAGTTACTAGTTACTTTGCAGGTTTAGGTTATTATTACAAAACATACATTAACCAATGAAGCCCTAATTTATACATTGGTTATTCAAAAAATAGCCGATGTACAGTACGAGCTCACAACGCATCGCGATGCGATACGTGGCTCCTGGTGGGCCTTTTGTCATGGCAGACCCCTGACCAGTGTTTGTACCAAGTTTGGTGCAAATTGGAGCAACTCTATGGGGTCAAAGTAGCCCCTGGTTTGGTTACTCTGATGGCAGACCCCTGAACACTGTTTTTGTCAAGTATGGTATAGATTGGAGCAATGGTGGTGCGCCTCGCAAGTCGTGATGTTACGTTTACGACCTCCACCGTCCACCGTTGACCCACCCTCCTGGCAATTTTAATATAGGATATTGATTGATATTGATTGATATCAATACTTATGTACTTTTGCTCAGGTAAAATTCGGGTACATTTACTTCTAATCCTAGTAATTCTTCCACCACTGCTACCTTCCACAATTAAACCTCCACCCCCTCACACACGCACGCACACACACAAGCACACACACGACACACACACCCTCTTCATTTCTGATTGGGTGGGACGTCGGCGGACGGTGTTGCTGACGAGGCAGCGGGGATGCGGGGCTATAATTAGCCAGGATCTTCCTATTCATATTCAAATTTCACATCTAATCGGACCGCCGTTTTGCCAACAATGGAAACGGATTGGCAATGCCCCGCTTTTCCATCAAAAGATGTGATAGGTCACATCACTATAGCAACAGGGTACAATCCGCTGTATCTTCTTCTCCCAACGGTGCACTTCATTCGATCGCTTGTTGGCACTGTGTGTGTGTGTGTACCGTTTTGTGTTAACAATTCGTTGCTATCGGGTGGAAACCTTGTATGTACGTATAAACCGCTCCGTTTCTGTTATCATGTAATAAAAAAAAGAAAAAAAAAATGTTTTAAAATATGGCCTAGTGGTTAAGGCGATACCACATATAGGCTCCAATGCAGCCTGACAGCGAATCACAGGTTCGACTCCCGAGCCCGACGGCCTTTGCTGCGTGTCACTCCCCGTCTCTCTCCTTGTTTCCTGTCCTATATTCACTATACTATCCAAAATAAAGGCAGAAAAGTAAAAACCAAAAGAAATAGTGAAAATTTACGATCTACAAGCTCACAACGTATCGCGACGTGTTGCTAACATGTAGATCTGCTATTTTCAATACTTTTGTGTTGATTGAATACTTTATTAGACAGAAATGTAAACAGCACGGGGTACAGTCAGACATTTCGGCTAAAAGAATAACACAAAGTCCTGGGTATTGTATGATGAAGTAGGGCATTCTTTTACTAAAAAAAACAAACATAAAATGGAGATACAAGGTTTCTTCCCAACAGCAACAAATTGTTGTGGTGTTTTTTTTTGTGTAGTGTTGAACCACTTTCAAACAGGTGTCCCTATTTTGGGCATGTCATTATAGGCGGAATTTGTTCTAAGATGTTCTTCAAAATCTTTAAAAATAGTCAAAATATCAGATCTACAAGCTCACAACACGTCCATCATGGCGCATTGTGAGCTTGTAGGTCTGCTATGTTTGTTATCCGTCGAACAACAATATATCGTTGCTGTCATGCAGAAACCTTGTATCTCCATATTTCCATTAATTTGCAGCCATGGATCAAATCAGCTAGCCTGGTAAACCCTCCCTCCGGAAATCTCATTTCCATTTGATTTCAGGAGAGAGTCTGGCCTGAACCGCCTTTCTGCAATAATCGCTCTATACGCCGAACTGACGAGCCTATCAGCGTCATCGCACATCGTTCTGTGATTGACAGCGACAGTTGGCCAATCAGGTGGCGAGTTTGAGTGAGCCCGAATGAAGCCGAGTGCAGCCTGACTGGGGCCGAAAAAAAACGAACGGCAGCCATTGTTGTTCTGCGAGTGCCGTGACTTCTTATTTTGGGTTTTAAAACGGTCTCAAACTTCTTTTTTGAGGCACGGAATTTACTATTAAGATACCGTTTGGATAGAATTTAGTTGTTTAACTTCATATATGTGGTCAATTAATCATGACAGAGCCTATTTAAAAATATACATTTAGAGAACCGGCAGGGGCGGGGAGTGACACGCATGTATCCCAATAAGGCAACCTATTTTCGGCATGGCCGTCCCAAAAGTCCCGTTGCGTCACATAGTCTGGAGCTCGTCAACATGAACTGCTGATTGGCTGAAGGGGAAAAACGATCATTGGTTGAAGGGGTTGTCAGTCAACGGTATTACTCCCGCCCAACTCCAGCCCACAGCGATTATTGCAGAAAGGCGGTTCAGGCCAGACTCTCTCCTGAAATCAAATGGAAATGAGATTTCCGGAGGGAGGGTTTACCAGGCTACAAATCAGCACTCATAATCTGTTACTTGAGGTTCACTTTACAAAGCAGAAGAAATGATCCTCCAAAGCATGGGTTCCTAAACAGTGGGTCGGGACCCATTTTTGGGTTGCAGAGTAATTTTCATGGGCCGAGAGTAAATATCCCTTTTTTTGTTTCATACAAAAAAAAGGAAAAAAATAAATACATTATTCACCTGCCAGTGAGGAGCCCCCAGCGGGTGGACATAGAGACTCCTCCCGCACACTCAGAACACTCCCTGCTGACTCAAAACTCAAACTCGGCGCTCTTATCGGCAAGGACCAGAGGGAGTGATGTTCCCGGCGTCGAGTCAGTCACATAGGCGGTTGTACAGAAGCGCTCCGCCGACCAATATGCCCATGTAGTAGCCATATACTAGTACCAACATACAGTACGGTTGGTCAGAACCACCGATTCGACCGATATCTCATATATGGGCATATATGACATCAGGGATCTCCATATATGGGCATATAGACACAAGAACAGACAGATAAAGAGATCTCCATTATATGGGCATAAAAGGGACACAGACAAAACAACAGTTACAACAGGCATTGCATAACTGGGTGCGGCAAACAGTCCCAACTTGCATCATTTCCGACTTGCATCGTTCCCGAGTAGAACAACATAATAACTACCGGTGCATTGGATGTATTGGATCACAGGCTCTTTTTTTTCCTTCCGTTTCCTGAAAAGTTACAGACTTTGACATACAAGGATGGTTAATACCCGACAGTGACAATATGTATTTTCTATCAATAAATATATACGTACAGTATAAATGTACAATATATTACCAGTGAATATACAGTATGGAGTATGCATGAAAATACATCTATCGCCAATGAATACATGAATGGATATGTATAGTCTTTGTACAGACTATCAACAGTGCATATCGTCTCTGTTGGGTGGAAACCTCATATGTCCAAAGCTGTTACTTTTCTGGAGTCAAATTCAAAAATTCAAAAGCAGCAGATCGACTAGATCAGAATGCGTCGCTTCGTGCCACGCTTCAAGCTTGCAGATACGGAAATACGGCAAAACCCAAATAGTTAGAATATGGCGATAAGAGTTTTCTGCTCCGACACCAACGATATGAGACTGACGTATGTATAGTGTCAAGCAGCCGTCAGCAGTGAGTTTGTGTGGATAACGTGTACAGTCTATCAACAGTGAATATATGAATATCGTCTGTGTCGGGCAGAAATCTCCTATCTCCCATATTTCAACTTTTTATATATATATATATATGTATTAATATTTTTGTAAATGAATGCCCTACTTCATCATACCAGAGTGTTGCTCAAACGTAGTCCCTGAAAATAGCAGATCTGCAAGCTCACAACACATGGCATGAAAAATGACAAATAATAACGATAAAAAAGGAACGGTTTTCTTTTGGACATACAAGGTTTCCACCCGACAGCTACTGTATAGACTATATAAGAGATGAATATAAGTTGGCTTCCCAACAGTTTTCCCGGGGCTGTTTTATTCAGCCCAGGGCTGACTGCTGTCTGTGGGGCAAAGCATGGGGTTGTGTCACACGGATGCACTGAAGCTTATGTGACATATGTATTAAAGAACAATCCTCCGGCTCTGCTCCCTTCACCTCAGGGTGTGTGTGTGTGTGTGTGTGTGTGTGTGTGTGTGTGTGTGTGTGTGTGTGTGTGTGTGTATGCGTGTGCGTGGCTGCGCGCTTGTGTTACTATATTTGTGAGGACCAAATGTGCTGACAAGTACAAATTTGAGAAATAGACGTGAGGACCATTTTCCTGGTCCTCACAAGGGAAATGAGTGTTTTATGGTTAGAAATAGGTTTGCAACTGGAAAAAGATTCAGGTTGGAATCTTGCACCGGAAAATAGCTGATCTACAAGCTACAAGCTGATCTATAAAAAATAGCAGATCTGAATTGCAATTTTTTTGGCTTTAGGTTACTGTTAAAAACGGAAAGGAAACTGTAAAAAGGTTGTCCTAAAATGTTGATGTCCTCACAAGTATAGTAATATAGTATGTGTGTGTGTGTGTGTGTGTGTGTGTGTGTGTGTGTGTGTGTGTGTGTGTGTGTGTGTGTGTGTGTGTGTGTGTGTGTGTGTGTGCTTGTGCGTGCGCGCATGCACACTTTCCCACAAGTATAGAAGACTTTGAGAAATAGACATTGTGAGGATCAATTTACTGGTGTTCACAAGAGAAATGAGGATTTTCATGGTTAAAAGAGTTATAGGCCTACCATTAGGAAAAGATTCATGTTGGGTTTTGGGTTAGGATTAGGCATATGAGGTTAGGTGTTGGGGTTTGGGTTGGAGGAGTTATGCATGATTTCTACTTAGTTGCAAAAATAGCCGATCTACAAGCTCACAACGCGCCACAGCACGACACGTTGTAAGCTTGCATAATTAACTATTCTTGGCCTCAGGGTTCACGGCAAAAATGGCGTTCATAAAATCGGCATGCTAAAATGTTGATGTCCCCACAAGTATAGTAGTAATAGTGTGTGTGTGTGTGTGTGTGTGTGTGTGTGTGTGTGTGTGTGTGTGTGTGTGTGTGTGTGTGTGTGTGTGTGTGTGTGTGTGTATGTGTGTATGTGTGTGTGTGTGTGCTGCATCCATGGAGGATGGCCTACATGCCCAATCAAGCAGAAGGCAATGTAGCCTCAGCCTGCCTGGCGCTGCAACAACTAAGAGTTTATCATTTGTGAACTGGGATTGTGTTCATCACATTATCTTCCTTCTTGGGCACAAAACTTCTATCTCCATATTTCACTTTTTAAGTTATTTTATTTTGTTTCAAAGTTAATGCCCAATTTTAAATTCAATGCTTTGTCGTAGGACAGTGTCGCACATAAGATTATGAGCTTAGATAAAGGCTATTTTTGGAAAATAAATCTTAAAATGATTTTGCCTATAATGATATGCCCAAAATAGGGATGCCAGGTTGAAAGAGGTCAAGTGTGTCTGTGGGGTTTATGAATATTGAACCAATGAAAAGTATTAACAATAGCTTGTGACCAAATAATAACTACATTGGATCCATTGGAACACAGGTTATTTTTTTCCATTTCCTGAACAGTAATGGTTTTGGACATACAAGGTTTCCGTGTCCGACAGCGACGATGTGCAGGGAGATGGTAAATGTAATGTCATGTTAGCCAGCAATGCGCTCAGAGCGATGGTGATAATTGTGATTGATTCCTTTGTTTCATTGATCAGGATCATTGATGTGCTCACTGAAGCCGGTTTTGAACATCTTAATTATTATAATCAGGCAGTAGCTTTACACTACTGATGATGTGTTGTTGCCTGTATTGAGGAGCCACTGGGCCGATGCTACCATCTGAGCTTATGTCTGAACGCCTCTAAGTCACAATCCCGCTTAGACAGAACGATATCTGGGCGCCGAGGACTCTCGGTCAGTGTTGGGCATATTTGTCAGGAATAGTAATAAGTTATATTCCATATATTACTTATTACTTTTACACATGGCATGTGTACAAGTAATCCAAATATCTAGAGTTGTATTGAGTTTCTTTGAGAAAAATGTAAAACCCCTGCCTGCTCCTTCACTGTTGTCAGTCTAGATGAGCTTGTCCACTCAACGGCTGAAATGTGAATGATAGAGCAAATTGCTTTGATTCCAACAGTCTCTCAGTGTGTGTGGTCCTCTGCAATCTCAGCGAATGTTGTTTGAACTGTGGACTCTGTCGTACAGTTTACTATTTTGTTCCAATTTGTTCCCGTCTGAAACGGCATGTCTCCAAAAAAATGAAAAGGGGACAGTATGAGAGAGTGTGTCAAATCGCAGTCCAGTCGTTTGATTGACAGGTATGACATTTCATGGATCTGGAGGCGTTCATTTTCACTGCTGTGTCTCAAGCTTGACCGACCGCCCGCTCGCCCGCTGTGTCCTTACCATTTTGAAAATGTCTCCACGTTATCTTGATCGTTGGTGTCACACCGTGCCGGTTTGTGACATCAAACGTTGTCTGCAAACGCCCTCGCTGTTGGGAGAAGATTTGTTGCGAGAATCACCCAGTACCACATTACAAAAAGAAAGAAGTTTATCTTTTTTTCCTCAGAAGCTACAGTACAGCGGTCGATTGTTATCAAAACTAAAGGGACTTGAAATATAAAGCACTAGAAATGTTCTCGTGATGCTGACAAAGAAAATTGGTCAATACCACCAAGACATACTAACAAGTCATACTAACAATGCCTAGTTTTGAACATACAGTAAAGTAGGTTACTATGTAAACTACGTTACATACAGTAGTGGTTCTCAAAGTGGGGTCCGGGAACTCTTAAGGGGTCCTTGAATGGGTCGCAGGGAGTCCCCAGCAAAGTTAGTTAATATGTTGTATAGCATAAAAATCACTTTAACCCTGTATACATCGGTTATTTGAAAATAGCTGATCTACAAGCTTCAAAGCTCGTAGATCTGCTCTTTTGAAAATCTGGGAAAAAACATTTTAACAACATTAATCTTGTATGGGGGTCCCTGACTCAAAACATCTTTCCAAATGGGGCTCCGCAGCCAACTGCATATTAATTTGTGGGTCCTTGACATGAAAAAGTTTGAGAACCTGTATGCCAGTGGGGGGGCGGCAGCGGCTCACAAGGTAGAGCGGCCGTGAAACAGAAGGTTCCTGGTTCGATTCCCCGGCTACCACAGTGTCACTGTCGAGGTGTCCTTGAGCAAGACCCTTAACCCCCAATTGCTCCCGATGAGCAGCTTATTGCCTTGCATGGTTTCTCCTCTGCCGTGAATGTGTGTGAATGGATGAATGTAATGCACATTGTAATGCACTTTGGACAAAGGCGCTATATAAATGCACCAATTTACCATTTTACCATTTGTATGAAATGCAGGGTTACAAAACGGCAAGGCAGTTTGATTTGTAGAGCACATATCAACAAAGAAAGTGGCAAAAAGAGTGGCAGCAGATCTGCAGTTTTCTGGGAGTTTGTTCCAGATATGTGGTACATAAAAACTAAATGCTGCTTCCCCACATTCATTTTTGGTTTTAGGGACAGAAAGCAGACCTTTCCCAGATGACCTGAGAGGTCTGGAAGTTTCATGATGTCGCACAAGATCAGAAATGTATTTTGGCCCTTAACCATTCAAAGCTTTATCGACCCAACAGTAGTATTTTTAAATCAATTATTTGACACACAGGGAGCCAGGGTAAGGCTTTAAGAACTGGAATAATGTGCTCCACTTTCGTCTTAGTAAGGAGTTGAGCAGCAGCGTTCTGAATCAACTGCAGTCGTCTGATTGATTTTTTTAGGGAGACCTGTAAAGACACCGTTACAGTAGTCAAGTCTACTGAAGATGAACATTCAACACCCACAAAAAAAGTCAAAGCTAAAAAAAACTAAACAAATCGGTTTGTATTATGATTATTATAAAGCCGTGCCTCTTCGCGTGCAACAACATCCACTGTACCGTTTGTTCATTTTCAGCGTGGCGTGTGCTGTTATCTGAGCAAGGTCAGCAAAGAAGTTACACGCGTTGTGTTTATTTTTAGCGGTGCACAGTGAACCGTTGCTATACAGCTTGACGTGACAACCATCCGGGGGTATGCCGCGGGCAGTGGGCGCTGCGTGCGCGGGCTGTGCACAAAATGGCCATCCTTTTCATATGGAGCTACGACCTCTCTGCCCTCGATGCGGGCGTCATATCTGATCTGACTGCTTCCACCCCAACAGTGACACGCCTGTCATTGTGATTCAGACGTAGTAGCGAGGGCCCTCCGGATTACCGAGACGTTTGTTCGCTGACTCGTCGGATCACCGCGTGATTGGTGGTGACAATTATCCTGATGCAGGCGGTCGTGATGAGGGAGGGAGGGAGGCTGACAGACTGACGACGCCCCCGAAAGAACCTCCTAGATTGCTGTTTGCCAACCTGTGGTCCACGGACCGCTAGTGGTCCATGGCATAATTATAGGTGGTCCATTGGGAAAATATTTTAACTACAGGGTTCCCACGGTCATGAAATTCCTGGAAATATTTTGAAATTAGAAAAGGCCTGGAAAAGGTTTGTAATTAATCAAATGTTTTGGGAAATGTTTGGATATACAAGTACATTGTTTTTGTTAATAAAAACCATGTCCCAAAACATGTCTAACATCTAACACGTGAAATATGTAACATGGTAAAATGTAGTGCTGCGCTGCATGAGTTGCGTGAGGGCGGCCTAATATATACAGGACGTCACGTGACGTGAAATAATAGATCTACAAGCAACAACATCCTTGATACGTTGTTAGCTTGTAGATCTGTTATTTTTGTCACGTGACTCCTTCGCTCGAGTCTGTCTTGGGGCATTCATAGCCTCATTATTGCACCCTATCATTGCTATTGGCCTTGAAATGGGGTAAAATATTTTGGAAAAGTTCTGGAAACGTTTTGAAAATTCATTTGTGAAAATGTGTGGGAACCCTGTAACTACTTGAACCCCTGCATCCATATTCTGGGGGGATTTTGGCCAAAAATAGCTGATCTACCAGCTCACAACGTGTCACAACTTTAACAAAGAGATTTGGTGTAGACAGGAAAAAAACAGTCCAAGTACAGTTGCAGCTCAGGTCCGTTTTACTAAGAATAGGGGGTTTAAGTGGTTAAAATGCTTAAAAAATATATTGTGCCTTTTGTTAAAGGAATTAAAGAGGATCATTATGAACATGACCTCTGTGGTCATCATGAAAATACCGCCTGTGTCGCTGACCAGTAGTTGACAGTGACAGTTCAAAACACAACATGACAGATGTGATGTGTTTGTGCAGGACTTTTTCTCTGTGAGTTTAAGTGCATAATGTGTTGCTGTTGTTGTCTGTGTGATCAAAGCTCTGTATTTCATTTTTACTTCATGGAATGCACATTTTGCAGCACACACTGACAAACAGCAACAACAAGCTCCTTTGTGGGGCGCCGCAGCAGCATCACATAAGATTTGTGAGAGAGAGGGGGGAAGGAAACGATATGTATTTTATTTCACCCATTAAGACCTGAGGCAGATTCTACAAATGCCTTCTAAATCAGTAGTTCTCAAAATGTTCAAAAATAGCAGATGTACAAGCTCGCAGCGTGGCAGGCAGTGATTCCCTATGATCTTGTGTATCTGGTAGTTTTTGAGAACCACTTCTAAACCACTGTTCTAAATCCTAAGAGTTTTCTGAAAAACTTATATTGCTATATAGCTAAAATTGAGAGTGACATATTTTTTCCCGCAGTTTTAATGGTTTAAAATTAAAACAGCCGCTCGGCCAGCCCTCAAAGAGGCGCGCAGGCCACAATAATGCAATTAGTCACAGAAGAGAGGGGTCGATGCCAAGCCTTCAGTCAGAATTAGGATGGGGGGGATGAGTTTCATCCCCCTCACTCACTCACTCCGCCGTGCCAAATATAAGCGCGCTGATTCTTCCGCGCTGATGTAAAATATATTTGGATTTCCACCTAATTGGGCTGGTGTGGTGGTGGTGGCTCAGCGCTCAGCGGATCATGTTGGAATGAAAGTTTTTGGAGTGTTTGTCATGCTTTAAGCACATGCTAATCGAAATGCTACATGTCGTCAGGAAACTCTTTATTCGACCGACGCAAACCGTCCTGAGGACACGAGGCCACAGCTATGCTCCCCAAGCACCCACACACATGGATGGACGGCCGCAGCACACAACACATGAGCGTCCTGTTCTTATGATTGTGTTTATGTCCAGTGGTGGGATAAATAAATCAAAACATTTTTTTTTACTTAATTGAAAGTAGCAATAACTCAATCAAAATGTTACCCGGGTTAAAGTACAAACACATCGGCATCAAAATATACTACTATAAGTAATAAAGTAAAAGTACTAAAATTCTTCCAAATCTGTAGATTTACATTATAAGATGGTATCATTTTTGTCTACCCTGTGTGTCTCAGAGGAGGGCTGTGGAAAGTTCAGAAACCCGCCTAGCAGTGACATCATCGATGGGGAATCCAAGCAAATAGAAACGGCAGGCTTTCTATTCCTCTATTCTATAATGGAAGCCATTGTTCTTGCGTTAATACAAATCTAATAATAAATCTAAAAAACTAATCTTGTTTGAAAAAAAAGAAACACCTGTCTAATGATGATGTCACTGGTAGGCGGGTTTCCCGAGGCCCACAGCCCTCCTATGAGACACAGACGAGTAGAAAAAAATTGTACCATTTTATCATGAGCATTAGTGAGGGCCAATAATATGAAAATGGCTGAAGTCGTCCTTTAAGTGCAGTACTTGAGTAAATGTACTTATTACTTTCCACCACTGCTTATGTCCCACTCTTGTACGTATGATAAACATTGCGTGTACAATATTGTCTTTTGTCTTTCTGTTCCTCATCCTACAGGCATATAGACACAGACACAGGCGTGCGTTTTCTTCTTACGCTGTCTCGCACACAGAGACACAATTTATCCCCCTCTCTCGCTCTCTGTCTCTGTCTCTCTCTATCAACCCACACACATCCTCTCTTTTCATATTTCATTATACTGTAAATATGGATACAAAATATCTCACTCTCATCTCGCCGTGTCCCATATTCCTTCCTTATTATTGTGGCTTTTCCTTTCTTCTGCTGTTTCTTTATACAATGCTTTGGAAATATACGTTGCCTCGAGCATGCACAATCACGTGCACACACGTGCACACACACACACACACACACGCACACACACACACACACACACACACACACACACACACACACACACACACACACACACACACACACACACACACACACACACACACACACACACACACACATGCACACATCCTCACTCTCTCAACACAAACATGCATTGCTCTCTGTCTCACACACAGACACAGTATTCATACACTGTTCAGCTTTTGTTTTTGTTTTCCTATAATGTATGCAACCATATCCGCACCACACACACACACACACACACACACACACACACACACACACACACACACACACACACACACACACACGTATTATCCTTTATTATCCTTTCTCTGTCCGCACGCACGCACGCACGCACGCACGCACGCACGCACGCACGCACGCACAGTGAGTTTTCCTGTAATGTGTCTAGAGAGTCCGTAGCTCCCGGAGGAGGCTTAATGGAGTGTATCTTTCTTCCCGGGCTGTGTGTGCGAGGAGAGAGGAGGAGGACTCCCTACTGGGAGGTGACTGCAGGAGCAGGGAGGTGGCTGGGAGGGAGGTGGGCATAGCTCCTCTGTCGGATGGAAACCTCATCCAATGTGTGTGTGTGTGTGTGTGTGTGTGTGTGTGTGTGTGTGTGTGTGTGTGTGTGTGTGTGTGTGTGTGTGTGTGTGTGTGTGTGTGTGTGTGTGTGTCTGTGCGTTGTCTCCCTTTTTTGAGGCAGTTTGTTTTGTTGCAGATTTATATCATTTAGATACCGTCACTGTCGGGGCAGAAACCTTGGGTCTATCTTCTACCTATCTAAACTTTTTTTGTTTTTTCACTGTAAATTACTGCCCTACTACAGTGTCACACAAAACTAGCAAAAAAAATGCAGATTTACAAGATCACGTGTCGCGTTGTTGTGAGCTTGTAGGAAACCTGTTTTGGGCAGAAACCGATATGATAGTAGAGAGAGACACAGGAAGCTGAGGGCAGAGAGAGAGAGAGAGAGAGTGATAGAGTGGGGAATACATGTAACACGGGTGACGGGTCTCCAGCCCATGGAATCGAACCGGGGACGTTGAGATTACTGTATGTGGTCGACGTGCTGTCCGGTCATCTAGCTGGCGCGCTCCCAGAATCTGATTTCTGAGCCACTGAAAACCACAAGCGATCGTATTCCAATATATGTGGGTATTTCTTTCTTTCTTCCTTCCTTCTTTTTTCATCCCCCTTTTCTATTTGGGTTCAGGAAATACAATCGATATCATTTCCCGATTCAACATACTGTGGATCCATGGGCTATAAATTAACCACCGTTTTATACTCCAGCTATTACAAAATAGCCGACTCATTGTGAGCGTCTAGATGGGCTATTCTTTCACCCATTAAGACCGATTCTACAAATGCCTTCTAATCAGTAGTTCTCAAACTTTTTTTGTGCCAAGGACCCCCAAAATGATATGTATTTGGCACACCGACCCCCTTCTGAAAATGTTTTGTGCCAGGGACCCCCAGAAGAGAAGACCTATGTTAAAAAATTCAAATTCATTCAAACTTTTAAAAAATAGCACATGTCCAAGCTTTTACATCATCTGCTATTTTAGAATAGCTATACGCTAAAATCTAAAATGACACAGATGCTTAAAAAGTTCTTAAAAGTCATTATTAAATTGTAACGAAATGTGCAGATACCCTGTATACACTTATATGTTGGTTTGTTTACCGTTAAGTGAGAAAACAATGTTGCTAATCATCTGGGGACCTCCCAAAATAATTTGGGGACCTGTTTCCGATTATGAGAGCTGCTGTAACACCTTCATTTCCCCCCGGGGATGAATAAAGTACCTACCTACCTACAGTACCTAATAGTGTCCTGCCAAAGTAGAACAAATAGCCGGTCTACATGCTGAGATGCTTGTGAGGGCTATTTTTATTTTATTTTGAACATAATAATGCCTGTAATGACATTCCCAAAATAAGGACATTGTGTTGAAAGTGCTAAAGCCTGTCTGTGGATTTTCTAAATGATAATTTCTGTACATTGGATGCACTGGAACACAGGTTCTTTTTTCAATTTCCAGAAAAGTAACAGTTTTTTGGACATACAAGGTTTCCCGGCTGACACCGACGAGCGACGACATACCACACATATCACACCAGAACATATACTTGTGATTATGTGAAAATGGATTGAGGCTAGGGATGTCCGATTTTATCGGCCTCCCGATATTATCGGCCGATATTAGCATAAAAATTGATATCGGGAAAATATCGGTATCGGTTTTTGAAAAAAAAAAAAAAAAAAAAAAAAAAAAAAAAATGTTTTTGCTTTATAAATAAGTTACAGGAGTTCTTACTGTATATGGTGTGTGTGATATGAAATTTGAGCTTACCCTAATCACAATAATCCCCGCATATATCGGTATCGGTTGATATCGGTATCGGTAATTAAGAGTTGGACAATATCGGTATATCGGTTATCGGTAAAAAAGCCAATATCGGACAACCCTAATTGAGGCCAGTGTTGTGTTCCCTGCATGTCATATTGTTACACTGCTGGAAACCAAATGACATTCACTGCATCGTATCTGATTGAGGCCACTGTGAAATGCATCTATCTATCTCCACATCGCACATTCCCCTGCACAGTTCTGCTAGATGTCCTATTATTGAAGGCACAGTTCAATTGAATCGTATTGAACTGGGCTCTCTCTCTCATTCATAGCCAGTGATGGACAGAGTACTCAGTTAAAGGACTGGAGTACTTGCTTTTAAAAAATGTAAGTAAAACTTAAGTATTTAAAAGGGTAACCGGAACGCTCGCCCCAAAACACACTCACCCGTTTTTGTCACGGACCGCTCGCCCCCAGCGGATCTTGTATTCTTGCATTTGTTTTACTGAGGTTAAGGTTAGGAATACGTTTAGGGTTATAGGCATAGTTTTACTGAGATCTAGTTTAGGAATAAGGTTAGGTTTAGGCATAGTTTTACTGAGGTTACGTTTAGGAATACCTGGTGGCGGCCATTCCAAGGTCGCTGGATTTGACCTGGGTTGAGCGTATTTTGGGGCGAGGGTTCTTGTGTTCTTTAAAAGAACAAATTACAAAATATTATTTCCAGCATTTTCAAGAAATAATGATAGTGACAATTTATAATAATTAGAATTCCTAATTTACTTCTTTCCCTTCCTAGAAATGTAGTGGAGTCAAAAGCACAAAATACTCAAGTAAAGTACAGATACTCAAAACATTTTTACTCAACCACTTAAACCCTATATGGTTGACCGGAGTCCCTCAGGACTGTACACTAGTGTATTTCCTGTTTTCTGTTATTGTGGGGGAAGCTTTTGCTGAAAATAGCAGATCCACAAGCTCACAACGCATCGCGCCTCGAGCTTGACGATTGGCTATTTTCAGCGAAAGCTTTCCCCACAATACGGATGAGCTGCGGTTTAAGTGGTTAAGTACAGTACTCAAGTAGATGTAATAAGTTACTGTCTGCCACGATATCTCCAACATTCCACATTGCATGCACAGTTTCTCACTGTTAGATTTCCTATTATTAAAGGCACAGTTCAATTGAATCGTACTGAACTGGCCTCTCACTCATTGGTAGTAACCGGTACGGTACGGTTACGGTGGACCCACGCCAGCCATTGAAACTCGACACTCCACCAAGAAGAATGTCTATAGTGTGGAGCCAAACGCCGCCGCTCCATTGGCTGATGGCCAAGTCTTGATAGAACTTCATGGAGACATCAAATAAAAATAAATACTAAGGCAAGGCACGCTGTGCTGTAGGCGGCCCCCGGCCACAGAAAATGCATGGAATTTATTTATAGTCCTTTTCCACCGCTATATCCACCCAAAGCCTTGCTCCGCTCCGCGTCTTTGGGGATGTTTAATTGAAGCCGCCGTCAATTCCCATGTAAACTTTTCATTTGATGGGAGAGACGCTGTTTCAGGCAGTGGGAGGAGAGATAGCTAAAAAAAAAATAAGAGAGAGAGAGAGAGAAAATCGTTGCTGTCGGGCAGAAACCTTGTATCTCCATCTTACAACTTTTCATGTTTTTTTTTCCGTAAATGAACGCCCTACTACTTCAACATCGTACAAGAGTGTTGCACAAAAGTAGTAGAAAACAGCAGATCTATACAAGCTACAAGCTACACACATTGTATGAGCTTGTAGATCGGCTATTCTCACTATTTGTATCCCCAAAAAATAACGAATGAACAAGAAAAATGAACGGTTTTGGACATACAAGGTTTCCTTCCACCCCGACAGCAGCAGCGAAATGGAAATGTGCCTACACATGAATACTCCATCAGAACAGAGCCAGACAAGATGTAGCACAGTGCCTGTGGGATGATCATTGTTTCATTCCCTTCACTTCATTGTTAAAGCCCCCTCCCCTCCCCGTCCCTCCACCCTCATCTCCAGTGGCGGAGAGGAGCTATGTGCAGTTTTGAGGTACTTTTACTTTACTCAAGTATTTCAATTTTTTCAATACTTAATACCTGTTGTTCTCAAACTTTTTCGTGTTAAGGACCTCCAAATTGATATATATTTTGCCACGGACCTCCATCTGATTTTTTTTTGGTACTGGGACTTCCAGAAGAGAAGATTTGTTTTTCAAGGTCTTTCAAAAAAATTCTAAAATAGCACATGTACAAGGTCGCTGTAAGCTTGTATATCTAATATTTTCGATTAGCCAAAGTATAAAAATGGTTAAGTGCTTAAAATTGTGATGCTATTAACTAACTAGGGACCCCCTGTAACCACCCCAAGGACCACTGCTTTATACGCCATCTACATCTCAGAGATAATCATTGTACTTTTTACTCCACTACAATTATTTGACAGCTTTAGTTACTAGTTACTTTGCAGATTTAGATTATTAACACAAAACATACATTGACCAATTAAGACCTTTTTTTGTGTTGGTTTGGCCCCTCCTCTTTCTTTGTCCACTTCCTCCCGGGTGCCTCTTTGTTTATTTCCTACTAACAACAACATTACATTTTTGTAACGTTTTCTGTTAGCAGAATCTGAGAGATTTATTTGACTCAAGTATGAAAATCAGAGTACTTCTTTCACCACTGGTGATTTTGAAATCTCATCGCTGGATAAATAAATAAGCAAATAATACTGACCCTGTCTCCAAACACTCCTCCAATGAAGTCCCTCGCAGCAACTGCAAATTCAAGTCAACAGGACCCCAGGGACAGTCTGGAGGATGTGTTTTTGGAAGTGGGCCCACACGCTACCTTTGTCTGTTACTTTGGCAGGAAGAGAATTCCTGCCCGCGGCAAAGACGTAGGGAACCCACTCTATGCCTTTTCCTTTTGACATGTTGCATGTTGTCATCTCAGTCTGTACGTGTGTGTGTGTGTGTGTGTGTGTGTGTGTGTGTGTGTGTGTGTGTGTGTGTGTTTGTACATGTGTACAGTATGTGTGTGTCTGTGTATAAGTGTCTGTACTTGTGTGTGCGTGTGCGTGTGTACTTTCATTAGTGTACGCGTGTGTGTTAGTGTGAGTGTGTGTGTGTGTGTGTGTGTGTGTGTGTGTGTGTGTGTGCGTGTGCGTGTGCGTGTGTGTGTGTGTGTGTACGTTCATGTGTGTGTTTGTGGAGGAGCTTGTTTGTGATTCAGACAGGCAGACAGTCATTTTTTAAGGCCTAGCTCTCTCTCTCTCTCTGTGGAATGAACAGCACGAGATAACCCTGGTTTGTGTTCAACCCCCCCCCCCCCCCCCCACACACACACACCCCTCAGAAATCACAGGCGGCTCACGTGACATGAAAGCGGGTTTTCAGTCAAACACAGAGGCATGTGTACGAGGCACAGGGAAAGAAAAGACTCTGTAATGAGTCAAACAAGTAGGACACTACTCATTAGAGATGGATTTGTGTGTTTCTTCCCAAGGCATGATGGGCAATTCATTTCTCTCTTTTTTCCGCATCAAATGTCGTGGGGCTGAGCTGCACGCCACGCATCTCACTTGCTCGAGAAGCGGCTGAGAGAGCAAAAGTGTTGACGGAATGAGTGCGGCATGCACGTTCGATTTGGCAGAGCCATGGAATGGCTAATCAGGGAAGGTTGTGTACACACATCGTCACTTGTCGGGCGGAAAACTTCTATCTCCATGTTTTAGTTTTTGTGGTACAACAGTGTCGCGCAAAGCTAGCGGAAATAACAGATCTATAAGCTCCCATTGCACCGTGATGTGACGCCTGGCGAGCTTATAGATCTGCTATTTCTGCTATTTTAGAACATTTCTGAAAGTGTGTCATGTGTGTCTGCGGGTTTTTAAAATACTTTATTCATGACAAGTATTAACAGAGACGTTGTAATTAAATAATAACTACATCAGATCCAGGGCGCTCGGGTGGTGCAGTGGTAAAAGTCCCTGCCCACCACCACGGAGGTTGTGGGTTCGAATCCACCGTGGTGCATCCGGCTTTGTCGGGCACCTATGCGTTTGGCCCGCGTTTAGGGAGGGAAGCCGGTCGGGGAGGGTGATATTGGTCATTGCACATTCATTCAGTCCTACGGGCTGGGGACGGCACCTGTCAGCTGGGAGTGCTGGGCGGGAGGAGTAGGACGAAGGCCCTACGTCCTCCCGATGGGGCCTCCTCACTGGTGAGTCAGAAGGATACAATAGCAGTGACAAATGTGTGTGAGGAGGAATGAATTGGCATAACGATTAAATTGGGGACAAAACATCAGATCCATTTGATCACAAAGGCTATTCTTCTCCATCTCCTTTTATTCTTGTTTTGGGACATACAAGGTTTTTCCACCCGACAGCGAGACGACATCTAAATACAGACAAGCGGAAGAAACATTTGAATGAAATGTCTTCCCTCTGCAATCTGCCTGTTATGCAGGTGCTGCTGAGCTGCACAACCTTGAAAAAAAAAGGCTCAAGGGGGTAAGAATCAAGTTTCCAGAATACTCTCAATGAAAGGAGGGGGGGGGGACACCTTGCTCTTTTTCCCCCGGTAACTTTCAATTCAAGTTTTGTTGTGCTCCCAGCTAGCATACACACAGAGACATCAGAGATGTACGGCTGTGACATCCCCTTAGCTCATGGCTTCCCATCCATCCATATACCGTGTTCGTACAAAGTTGCCGGTGAAACAAATCCTGTTTTCCTCGCCTTATTTGCATGTCATTATGCAAGCTGTGTCGACTTTCAAAACTCGTCACTCTGCTCATTTGACAGACTGCAACATGGCGAGCAATTAACTGTGCTACGCTAACGTGTAACAGTGCGAGAGAGAGCGCCAGAGAGTTAGCTGTATACCATAGTATGCATACTGTATGACCTTGCGTTACATTATCCTTGCTGATGGGCGGAAATCTTGTGGCTACAAAACAATTACTTTTCAGGAAATCAAAAAAAAGATAGTGTTCCATAGGATCCAATGTAATTATTGTTTAGTCACAAGCTCTTGTTAATACTTTTTGTTTTGTAAAATATTTATAAAACACACGGACAGACCCACAAAAGAAAAAAAAAGAAAACAGAATTTTTCAAAAATAGCACATCTACAAGCTCACAACATGACGAGCTTGTAGATCAGCTATTTCCGCAACTTTTGCCGTGTATTCGCTGAAGTATAAAATAGGGCATTCATTTATGAAAACATAAATAGGGAGATACAGTACAACAGTTTCTGCCCGATAGCGACAATATAATCCATATTCCTACCGCTAACTGGCGGCAATGTTAGCTAATTAGCTGTATCTTGCTAATGTGCCTGTGTGTGCTATCCTCCCTGTGGCGGTGTTACTTTCTCTTGTGAGTCACACTTTAAATGCCCGCTAGCCCACCTCTGGGTCAACGAATACCGTACACGACTTCCTGTCATTTAGAGCAGTGGTTCTGAAAGTGGGGTCCGCCCCTCCCCCCCGCCCCCAGGGGTCCTTGAGGGAATTCCAGGGGGTCCCCCACACCAGCAAAATAACTTAATGTAGCATCAAAATCACTTTAACCACTAAAACCCTATTTTATACTTTTGGAAAATAGCAGATAAGCTCACGTGTCATGACGTGACCTTGTAGATCTGCTATTTTTAAACAATCTTAAAAAATATATGAATAATTTAGAATATTTCTGAAACATTTTATCAGCACAACCTGTTATGGGGGGTCCCTGGAACAAAACATTTTCAGATGGCGGGGGGGGGTCCACAGCCAAGTACATTTTCGTTTGGGGGGTCCATGACATGCTGTACACAACTGTCTGTCATTTAGGGCCTTGATGAACAAGACTGTTTATATTGCCATCAAGCCCCAGCCGCTTTTGTCATCAGCCCCACCATGTGAGAGCAACACCATGGCGCGACCACGTTTACCCCGCACGGTTTTCCCTTCCCAGCCCTTCTCCATTGTTGTGCCTTTTTGTTGTTGTCAAAGAGAGTGCCATAGACTAGACTGAGGAGCTCATTGCAATAAAACTCTCAACATGTTCTCAACATTCTCGTCTTCTCCGGGGGCCTGGGCGGTGCCCCCAATTATCATGCTGTTGAGTCTTGACGTCTCTAATTACGTGCCGGCCCTCTTCCACATGGTTCTGTGCACGCACGGAAGAATAAAGGTGCCAACTGGAACCCAAACTGGTTCCTCAGAGAAAGAACCTTTCAGACCAAGGTTCTTTATTAAAAAAAACTTCATTTTAATGGTTCTTATAAAGAACCTTTCAGACCAAGGTTCTTTAAAGAACTAGTCATTTTAAGTGGTTCTATAAAGAACCCTTCTTAACAATTTAAACCCATAAATACTTCATTGAATGTCTTCCAGGTGTCCGGTCCTTTTCTTCTTTCCCCACTACACCAATTATCTTCGTCGAAAATAGCTGATCTACAAGCTCGATAGATAGATCGGCTATTTTCTGCGAATGTTCAATCATTAAGACATGGACAGACAGACAGATAGACAGACCTTTATTGATCATGTGGGGGAAATTCAGTCTTTAAAAGTCAGCCTTTTAAAAAACGGGAAAGCATGTGTCATTTTAGATTTTGGCGTTGGCTATTCAAAAATAACAGATATACACAGCACGTCACTTTGTGCCGCACTGTGAGCTTGTACATCTACTATTTTTTTATATTTTTGAAAAATCTTGAAAGAGCGAGAACTATTGATTTAGAAGGCATTTGTAGAATCGGTCTCAGGTCAAAGAACTAAGAACTATTAATTTTAAACCATATTTTTTTCCTGTGTGTGACTGGGCCACTCTTATCTGTTTTGCATGAGTACCCCACAAAGCTTTTGTTTGATTACATGTGAGCACAGGGGCAGAAGTGGGCTGTTCGTTTGTTCGTTTGAACAATACAAAATGGAAGTGCAGTATAATAGCAGTGATGGAAGAAGTGCTCACATGTTTTACTTAAGTAAAAGTATCAATACTGCCTGTATGTAGATATACTCTGTTCCAAGTAGAAGTCCCGTATTCAAGATGCACTTGAGTAAAAGTAAAAAAAAGTGCATCAAAATATACATAAAGTACCAATAGTAAAAGTACTCACTGTGCAGAATGTTCCATTTCAACTTCAAAATGTGTAAAAAGTATTTTCAAATGGCCGAAATATATATATGGCCGAAGTGGTTTGTGTGTTTTGTAATAATAATCAAAATCTACAAAGTAACTATAGTAACTAAAGTTGTTACAAATAATTGTAGTGGAGTTGAAGTACAATATTTGCCTGTGTGTGGGTTATAAGGAGAAGTACTGATAATTGGAAATACTCCAGTAAAGTACAAACATTTTACTTAAGTATAGTACTTGAGTAGATGTACTTAGTTACTTTACACCACTGGCAGTATAATAGCATAGATATTCGGTTGTAATGCATATCTTGTCTTTCGAGGCGGACACGTTTCCAACTCAAAGACATGACAGGATAATGAGCACGCTGCCACGCACTTCTCATTCTGTAAACGTATTACCATTGCAATTATTGCTTTTAAATTTAGTTTTTCTCTCTCTCCTCTAGTCTAGGCAGAGACTGAACGCATAGACAACGATTATTCTCTTGTCAATATAAGCGGGTAAAAAGAGTATTTATAATTGCTGTGGTGAAGTTTGAGTTCAAACATTCACATTGAAAGACTTTATTGTCACATATATACTCATGCATGTATGTGTGAAATATTGGTGTAGCACAGTGGTTCTCAACCTGTGGGTTAAAAAAGTGACAATTTAAGAACTTATAAGACATTTTTGATACAAGAAATTAAATTAAATGTAAAAGACATTACTGCATCAAAAGTAATCAACAAACTATACTATAAAAACTGGTCAAACAACGGCCAAATTGTCAAATAATATAAGAAAGGCGATTTTTTTTTAAAATAGCTGAGCTTGTAGATCTGCTATTTTGGAGTGGAACCGAGTCAAACCAAATGTAATGCATCAACTCCTACAATTCCAAGTGCTTGTCAGGGTGGGGGTCCCACATTCCCCAGTTAAAATATGATTATTTTGGGGAGTCACGGCCTGAAAAGTTTGAGAATCACTGATGTGGCAGACTTTGTCAAATTGTGCTGCAACTAATGTACAACAAATTTTGCTAAAATCGAATAAAGGCCTTTGCACACAGGGTGCGATTAGTCAATACGTTTTTACTGCATGCGAAAAGACACACAAATCAAACTGGGTTCGATTGAAAAAAAAAACGCATCGCATCGCCGCATCGCATCGCCGCACGGGGTGTGCATGAGGTCATTGAGAACCATTTGTTCATTAAAAAAAATATATTTTCCGTTTTTTCCGTGCGGAAAATCGCACCCTGTCTGCAAAGGCCTTAAAAGCGGTGAGTAGTATACGTTGTTGCTGTCAGGTGCAAACCTTGTATGTCCAACACTGTTATTTTTTCAGGAAATGGAACCTGTGTTCCAGTGGATCCTACGTTATTTAGTCACAAGCTCTTGCTAATACTTTTTGTTGGTTGAATATTTTAAAACACACAGACAGACGTAACCACTTTCAACCTGGCGTCCCAGGTCATCAAAAGTAGCAGATCAACAAGCTCAAAACGCGTCGTTTCGAAAAAGTAAAAAAATATGGAGGTACTGTACTGTAAGAGGTTCCTCCCTGACAGTGACGATATACAGTAGTACTGTACATTCATGCCACAGAAGGAAGAATGAGTGACGGATGAGTAAGTTTGCAAGTACTATACTGCATGGTCTCTAATTGGTGGCAAAGCACACAGACGAAGAGAGCCGTCCTTTGATTTGTCAAGAGAATCTCCTCACACTGGCTCAGTCCTTTGAATGGTTCTGCATCATAACATAACCTTGAAAAGACATTTCCCGTGTATGGGAAATGGATTGATGCCTTATATATAAATTCATAATCCAACTGGTTTAAACACTGGAATATAAAAGGAGTGTAGGATTCTTTTGTCAATATTTCTGTTTTGTGTTTTTGTTTGCATGAACGTGCAGTCTTTTTCATTATAACGAGGCTAAAATACACCAACTACCTTGGAATGGTGGTGGCATATGGTACAGTTATGAAACCAAAGCTTCAATAAAGTGAATTAGTGCAGTGCTGTAGTTATTCATTTATTCAGCTGATGCTTTCAGCCATACAATCAGCAACCTTACAATCATCTAATACTGTAATACGTAGTACAAGGTCAAATACTGTACATAGTGATCAGAAAACACACAAATATATGTCGTTGTCGGGCAGAAGCCTTGTATGTCCATATTTCATCTTTTTAGTTTTTTTTCCCCCCCTAAAAGAAATGTATACTTAGTGGTATGACAGTGTCTCGTGCAAAAGTAGTGGAATTAGCCGATCTAACAAGCTCACAATACGTCACATCGTGTTGTGAGCTTATATATCTGCCTGTTGGTTTTTATATATATTTAACCAATGAACAGTATTAACAAGAGCTTGTGGCTGTGTTCCTGTGATCCATGGTAACACTGGTTATTTAAATTTTTTCCATTTCCTGAAAAGTAACGGATTTGGACATATGAGGTTTCCACCAAACAGCGATGATATTATCCAAACACTATTTTCTGAAGAAATGTCATCAGCACTGTAACTCACTCATCTGCAATTTACAATTTAGACTTTTAACATTTAGCTCTTATCCAGAGACATTTACAAAAAAATAAAATAATAATCGTATAAATAGAATGCAGAGTGAGCAGTGTAGTGGTGCCTCAAGAAGCTAGGATAGCAGGTGAAAATGAACCCAGCATCTGTCTAATATAACGACTTGCTATCAAAATAACACTCTGTATATTGAAACTATAGGATGCAAGGTAAAATATAGCTGCAAGCAGCAATACAGGGGCCAAGGAATTAAATAGAATAGGCAATATGCAAAAGGCAATACAATTACGCACAATAAGCCATAGAAACAGAATAGATTGAACTTGAGACAAAGCAGTCCATGCAATTAACAAATGTATAGATGTTCTCACTATGTATTTATTATTCTCCCCAAAACTTTGGCCCACTTCTAGTCCTACATACTTACATCTAGAAACCTGATTCAAACTTTAAAATGTTCAGCTTATTGTGGATTCGTGTGCTTGTACATAATGGAAGTCAATGGAAGATTTTGGTACATCACAACTTCTTCATACTTTCACCTAAAAACTCCATTCACAATTTTAAAAAATCAGCTTACTGTGGACACCCATGCCTGAACTTTAAACTTTAAAATGTTTTGTAGTTTTTTAGATATCTAACTTTTAAAACTTAAGTGATACAACTTTGGACCCTCCCTATTCCTTCATAGTTTCACCTAGAAACTCGATTCACAATTTAAAAAATCATCCTTACTGTTGACATTTTTGTCCACAGTAAGGAGGATTTTGACTTTGAAATAATTTGCAGTTTTCAATATAAAGCACCCAATGCATTTCCAAAGTCACTGCGACCGCAATTTTTACACTACAGATATTTTATTTTCATCACCAAGTTTGCACGGGTCTGATGTCCGATTTAATCAAATATCTAAGCTGTGTGATGTATACATTTTCAGTTAAGACCATTAATATCAACCCATATCTGCACTGTAGCAATTAGTACACCTGGGGCTGTTTTGTGCTTAACCTGTCAAAGTGGTGCAAAGTAACAGGATCATTTACTCAAGCACTATACAATTGCTTACAATGCACAGTACAATATTGTGGTACTTTTACTCTACTATCCATTTTTGTTACTTCTACTCCATTATGATTACAACATTTGATAGCTTTCGTTACTTTTACTTTGCAGATTTTATTATTAAAGGAGAATTTCGCCCGACGGTATTCTTACCTTTATTATGACGTTATGATATCCTAGGACGAGTGGTACAGTACAGAAATTCCATAACTCCATAACGGATCCGCCACAGTTAAAAACCTGCACCTTGCTTTAAATCGTGTGTTTTAAAAGCTTATTTTTTTGAGAGAGAGATAGATCTGATGTTTACAGTGAGATAACACTATGTAACCTGTTGTTCTTGAATGTGCTCGACCGTAAGCTGCGTTACTTCCGGCACCCTATCTAAAAGTTCACTGGAGCCAGGGGGGAGCACCCCACACCCATCACTCCCGCCCCCTATACCCCTCCATCTCCTTACTACCATCAGCTATGCAAGCAGTTGTGTAACTGATGACAATTAGGAGAATGGAAACAGGTGCTCCCTCCCTGATCAACCAGAAGCAAGTCTACACCCAAACACAACACACAGACAGAGATACCAAAATCAAACTGAATTTGTACTTTTTATACTATCTTTTTTTGGCTTGAAGCGAGCCCACATTGTTTCTTTAGGAACCTTATTTTCTAGTTCTTTTTAAGGATCTTTTGGATGCTAGTGTACAGGGATGTGCAGGCGTTCATAACATGTATTTCTCTCACTTCATTTCATCCTGGCACCAGAATGTTGCAATGCCATGACGTCAGGCAGAACTCAGTGAATCAAATAACATAATATTCCTTTATTAAAGTCATTCTCTGTCCCGTAGCGTGTATGAATGTGTGCCTAGGGCACGTGCAGCCGCTTTGCGCATCAAGCCGGACTGCAGGAAGTACATGACAGGATTCAGGCAGCTGTTGAAGGCGGAGAACAACAGCATCACCTGCTTGGTCTGGTGCATCAACTGGGACTTACAGGCTGGTTGTGACGCTGCTTTTTGGAGCTGGTGGAGGATGTAGAAGGGATGGAAGGCGTGGTACGGCACAAAGCACACAGTAAACAGCAAGAGGACAAAGAAGGACTTCCTGGCAGTTCGTCCGTAGCGGCTGGTGGCGATCTTCCCGTAGGAGACCACCTGTGCGGTGAAAACTACCCAGAACATCACCTCCAGAACCATGCTAACATATGCTATGCACTGGCCATCATCCCACCGCCTGTACTGGAAGCACTTGTTGTCGGGCACCTTCTTGTCGCGTGCCTCCTTGACCTCTTTAGAGATCACGTAGGCCATCATGCTCAGCGTCAGCCCCCACACTAGGCCACATACCACCCAGGTCCATGGCACACTGCACAGACTCCTGAACGTACACCGCCCTGGATGGCATGGTGGAGGTTGGAGAGAGGATGGTTGACATGATGGAGGGTGTAGAGAAGATGGATGGCATGGTGGAGGTTGGAGAGAGGATGGTTGACATGATGGAGGGTGTAGAGAAGATGGATGGCATGGTGGAGGGTGTAGAGAAGATGGACGGCATGGTGGAGGTTGGAGAGAGGATGGTTGACATGGAGGAAGGTGGAGGGAGGATGGTTGACATGGAGGAAGGTGGAGGGAGGATGGTTGACATGGAGGAAGGTGGAGGGACGGACATAAGGGTGGAGTTAGAGCGTGTGAGAAAGGACGCTTGGGTGGACATAGTGCTCATGGTGTCTTCAGAGAGATTAGATCTTCTCTTCTAAGGGAGAAAGAAAATTCAGATGTTAGTGTTGTCATGTTGCTGGGTGGAGGTGAGGTATTGCTGGGTGGTGAGGTGTTTCTAGGTGGTGAGTAGCTCATAGCGTTAGAAGGAGTTCTCCTTAACGCTATGTTACTTTTCAACCGATGCCCGGCATGCCCGCATACCCCCGGTAGGGCAGCCTCTCGTCTTTAGTAAAAATGAAAAATACACTTTTGCTACTCACCAAAACAAATACGGTTTAAAGACGTTGCAATAGAAAAATTCCATTGACCAAATCTGTTGGGGGCGCAATTGAGTAACTAATGCAATATAATATTTTCTGGACAAAAAGTGTATTTTTGACGTGAGGTGAGGGGCTCCGAGTGTTCCTGCTAAGGAAAGTAGGCTTTCAACATCCTAAAACCGTCTTTGTTTTGGTGAGTAGCGGAAGTGTATATTTTATTTTTACTAGAGACGAGAGGCTGTGCAGCCTGCGCTACCGAGGGTGTGCTGGCAATGGTTGAAAAGTAACATAGCGTTAGAACTCCTAAGGCTATGGACCAGAGCTAGGTGGTGAGGTGTGGAGTAAGACGTCACAACATAAGGATCTATCATCTAGCAGACTTTACTAATCAGTATGTTCCACTATTCTGTATTATATGTTCAGCTTGGTCAAAGAAAGTAACCAGCCAGTTGATTGTATTAGTATTTTTATAATTGCCTACTTCCTCCTGTATTATACTTCATTGTACAATGGTGGCATAACAAAAAAAATGTGAAAATAGCAGATTTAACGTTGTGAGCTTGTAGATCTGCTATTTTCACTATTTTGTATTTTAAAATAATTCTTAATTATTAGTAATCGAGCCAGAAATCTCAAGCAATGGTAATGAGTTGAAGTCATATCGTCCAGCCTACGGTGAGCTGTGAGTAAAGCCGGCAGTATACTCACACTGTTTTTCAGCTAGAACTAAATGACATCTAATAGGGTACAGTAGGTCAATAAGAACTAAATGACATCATTCTATAGGGCACAGTAGGTCAATAAGAACTAAATTGCATCATTATATAAGGCACAGTAGGTCAATAAGAACTAAATGACATCATGCTATAGGGTACAGTAGGTCAATAGGTTCTTTGCACCTCCAAGATTTTCTAAATCAGTGTTTCCCAAACACTGGGTCTCGGGACCCATGTTTTGGTCTCAGACCCATTTTTATGGGTCAGCCAGGGTCACAAGTAAATGTCCTATTCTTTTCCACTAACACTAACAACTAAAACAATCTAATTTTCACAGAAATTACAAAGACATTTCAAACATTTCAAGTAAATTCCATAAAAAACATAACTATAACGGCTATTTTCACTAGTTTGGGTCCTGGTGAGAGAGACGTCACATTTCTGTTTTGGGTCTAAATAGCCGAACACCTCCCTGGCTGAACACATACCTGGCTGAACACCTCCCTGGCTGAACACATCCCTGCCTGAACACCTCCCTGGCTGACCACCTCCCTAGCTGAACACCTCCCTGACTAACTGAACACCTCCCTGGCTGAACACCTCCCTGACTAACTGAACACCTCCCTGGCTGAACACCTCCCTGACTAACTGAACACCTCCCTGGCTGTAAGTGGAAGTTGAGACCAGATTAATATCCATCCGTCTTCAACCGTGGGACCAAATTATTATTATCATTATTAACAGGAAGCGTTCTTGTAGTATTTCAATTATATGTCCTAATTTCAGCATTTGAAAGGTCAAGTGTTATTTACCTGCCAAATGTTATTAGTACAGTAATTCTATCATTAGATGAATACATCGGTTTACAAACAACAAACATAAAATACATTTAAAAAACTTACAAAATGTTCTGCTCTGTCTCTCTCTCTTCCTTTTTCTCTGTCTTTACTTTACTGTGCAGTATGCCTCCAGTGTTGCCAGATTTTGCGAGAGAAACAAGCGACCAGGTTTACGTCCCCAGCAAAATGATGTAATACAGCATCAAAATGCTGATCACTTTAACCCATATCTGCTATTTGAAAATAGCTGATCTAAAAATTCCCAATGTGTTGTGAGCTACAGTATCTTAGAAAAATCTTGAGGAAACATTTGGAACATTTTAACAACACTAATCTTGTATGTCCCTGGCACAAAATATTTTCAGATGGGGGGGGGGGGGGGAGTCTGGGGACAAATACATATTAATTTGGGGTTCCTTGACATGAAAATGTTTGGAACTACTGGTTTAAACAACATTAGACAACAAGCCCAAATAACAAGCAACTTCACTTTAGAAACAATCCCTCCCAAAAACGCATCCCGCAAACTACCAATATTTACAAGTGACTTTACAAAATGACAAACCCAAAGTCACTCATAATAAGCAGACTTGGCAACACCGAATACCGCATCTCTGCCACCCTTCCTACCACACTGTTCATCCATGCGCTTATCTGCATGTACCAAATATATTCTTATCTTATCTTATCTGCATGTACCAAATATCTTCTTGTCTTATCTTCTACTTTTCATGTTTTTTTGTAAATGAATGCCCTACTTCATCAAACAAGAGTGTCGCATTAAAGTAGTTAAAATAGCCGATCTACAAGCTCACAACACGAGGCGTTGTTTTTTAAACTAATTATAAAAAAGCAACAGTTTTGCAACGATATGTAAGCACATCCTGCTTCCACCTCAGGAAGTCATATCTATCTAACCGATCTAATGCTGATGGTGTGTGTGTGTGTGTGTGTGTGTGTGTGTGTGTGTGTGTGTGTGTGCGTGTGCGTGCGCGTGCGCGCGTGTGCGTGGGCTGTAGAGCGGATGTGAACAGTGATTAGATATAAATAAAACGCAGGTGTTTAATGCGTAGGTTGACCAGTATGGAATGGAACCTGTCCCCTCTTCTGCAGGTAAATAGACATTGACTAGAGTGCTCAAATTCTGCCCGCACCCGAGCCGACGGTTTCGGGCCGGGCCCGGCCCAAAATCTATGCTAAATAGTAGAGGTGTCCATTGGCGCTGCCCTCACGATTACGATTCACCAGGTATCGATTCGATTCGATTACGATTAACCTTGTAATAATTCGATTTGATTCGACGATGCATCGCGATATGTATTTGGAATGACCCTCTACCATACTGCAAAGTTCCATAAAAATATGATTGCATTTATGTGTTAGGGTGTTTATGTGTTCAGAAGAAGAGTTTTCATAAAACCGCAATTTTCATTGGCTCATAAAAGTTTCATTTTTTAACTCAAAAACAAAAACCAACATTGTGTTTAGATATTAGGTCAAGGTTCATGTGTAGCAGGTTTCGTGCACATTCCTAAAAAATCCCAGGAGTACAAGGATGTTTTAGGGAAGGCTCGGACAGCATTCCTGTGTTAGCCTACTGTAGGTGAGCGGGAGGGGTACAGTATATGCCATGTTGTACCTTTGCACATGACTTTTCAGACAGGTGGGAGCATCACATCACAGCAGTACAGTGTTTCCACTGACTAACAGTACTGTCTGGTTTCCACAACCTGCAGAGTGACGATATGGCTGCACCCCGACCACATGTGAGCCGAGTGCTGTGCCCACACCCATGTCAGTAATGGTTCTTCAGAGTGATATCACGGCACATTTTAATCTGCAGCATAATCTGCAATGAGGTCACAAGACACAAAACAGGTGTGTCACTCACAACAACAAAAAGCCTCCACTGACTACATATCCACTGTTAACAGCCTGACTGAGTAGTGAGTGAGTAAGTAAGTAAAGTAAAATGTATTTGTATCACCTTTCACAGACATAGATAGTCACAAAGTGCTTCACAAGGTATCAATCAAAGAATCAAAAACAAAATAAAAAATCACTATATATCAACCAAAAAGAGTCAAAGAAAGCAAACAAACTCATAATAATGTATATAGCAAATAGTCAATAGGGTTAATGTCAGGTTGCCTTGGTTTGAATCCCCAGATTGGGCAGAGAAGAGCCGGGGAAGTGATTAATAGTCTGACTGACTTAACAGTAAGTGAAGTAAGGCAGCACTTAGGCTCAGCAGACCCTCCCTGGATAAATAAAGATTATAAAGACGTCTTAACCATCCTGTCCTTGCAAAAAAACTCCACAAACATCCTTTCCACCCATCCCCACCCCAACCACACCCGGCCTCTTCGAAAAACCCTCAAGCACCTTAACCACTGAAGCCCTACAGTATACTCGATTGCAAGACAAATAGTGGAGAAACAAAATTTCACGATCAATTGTTTTGTTTGTTTGTTAGTTAGAACTTTCACATACTGTATAATGACGTGCCCGAAATAGGGACACCAGTTTGAAAGTGGTGAAGCACTAGGACCAAGGAACACAATCTAACACAAAAGAAACCTTGAACCTTTGGACCTTGAACCTTGAAAAAGGTCTGAGTCCGTTGGTTAAGACAACAGTCAGTCCACCTGCTCCTAACAAATTATGAAGGGGGCCAAAAAGAGGCCCTCTTCCCTCGCTGGGTTTCTAGAATCCACCAACTGTAGCGTATCGATCTGAAACTGATGTTCTCCCATCCCTGGACCCCTGGAACCCCAATCCCCCCCAACAAACCCCCCCCTCCTCTCACTGGGCCCTTTACTCCATGAAGACTCTTTTGGAGGATGGAGAATAAGAGGAAGGGTTGTTGTGGGAATCGGTGGTAAATGGTGCATTTATATAACGCCTTTATCAAAAAGCACATGGCATATGTCAATTTTTCAATACTTTAAACTTCTACTACATGTCAGAGACAGACATTGTACTATTTACTCAACTATAGCTATTTGTCGGCTTTATAGTTACTTTTTCAGAATTCAGATTATAATTACAGATCATACATTAACCACTTAAGCACTATTTTATACTTTGGTAAAAACATTTTGTAGTATTTGTTATTGTAAGTATATTTTCGATATTATACCTTTAAACTTTTACTGAAGTAATGTTTTTAATACAGGACTTTTACATGTCACAGAGTATTTCTATATTGTGGTATTCGTTTTTTACTTTAATAAAAAAGCGGAGTACTTCCACCACTGTGTTGTGGGGATTAAGGGGTAGTTGGGTGGTGGGGGGTTTGGACCAGGGGGTTTCACCTCCCCTTTGTCTTGGGCTAATTCCACCGTCTCCTCCCGAGAAAAAGAAGGGGACCCCTCCCCTCACCCCGTGTTTACAAAGGGCCCCTCAAGCGTGACCCCTCATTATGTCCGACCCCTCCTCTTACAACCGTGACAGGGTCCCCTCAGGGCCTCGAGGGGGGGAGAAAGAAAAAAAAGAATAGTTCACACAGACCACATTTGCATTTTATTTGATTACTCTTCATGTTTGATTCATGGACCTCTGAACTGCTGTGAGGGGAGGGGGGTTGGTTTACGTAAAAGGGGGGTGTCACCGCGGCACACTTATTTGTGCAACTCGTACAATCGTGATAAACCCCAAATTCCTTTGCTGTGAGACGAACAAGTGTCATTTTAAGAGCATAGAGACACTGCACTCTCCGTATTTTTACTTTTTATTTTTTGGGGTAAATTAACGCCCTACTTGATCATACTACAGCGTCACACAAAAGCATCGAACGTAGCAGATGAACAAACTCGAAACGCGGCTCGAAACGCGGTGCGAAGCGACACATTTTGACCTTGTAGATCTGTTACTTTTGCTATTTTTGAATTTGAATCCTGAAAAGTAACATTTTGGACATATGAGGTTTCCACCCGACAGAAACGATATGTACTCTGGAGAGGGTACAGCGAGAGAATCGTTATGGGAAGCAAAAAGATAAACTTTCTACCACATGAACCCTATAGCATCCCTATTCTTGTGGCGAACATTCTGCGAAAATAGCCGAACTATGTAACACGCTATGAGCTTGTTGATCGGGCTGTTTTCAGCAAAGAGATTTGATGTTGAGGGGGCAAAAGGCGCAGACCAAGTATAGAGCCCTGGGGGTCCGTGGTCAACTCATCAATCAATCAAGTATAGAGCGTGCCAACGACTCGTCACCATGGGGGGCGTGGCATAGTAGCTGCAGACATGCTTGAGGGGGGGCAATGTTAAGTCAACCTGTTTTATACCCCTCAAAGATGTCCGCCGCTACCAAATGACACTTGTTGACGCCCCCTTCAGGATTTTTGGCACGCTCTATAGGGTTTAAAGGACGACTTCACCGATTTTCAACCTATCTTCATATAATTGGTCCTCACTAATACTCATGATAAAATGGTAAAACAAAAATCTACTCGGTCTGTGTCTCAGAGGAGGGCTGTGGACAGTTCAGAGTCCCGTCTACCAGTGACATCATCAATGGGGAATCCAAGCTAATAGAAACTGCAGGCTTTCTATTCCTGGAAAGTTGCAATGCAATAGAAGCCATTGTTCTCGTGTTAATAAAAATCTAAATAAAAAACGTGAAATCTTGTTGGAAAAACAAATCATGCCTAACGATGATGTCACTGGTAGACGGGTTTCTGGACTGTCCACAGCCCTCCTATGAGACACAGACCGAGTAGAAAAAAATTGTACCATTTTATCATGAGTATTAGTGAGGACCAATTATATGAAGATACGTTGAAAATCGGTGAAGTCGTCCTTTAAGTGCAAGATAATGTAAGTTGAATGATGGCAGGTCCTACAAAATGTGTGTAAAAGTAGAGATGACAACTGTACTCACAGATGATAATATTCTTCTACAACGGTATAGTGTAGCAGTAGTGGCTCAGAGCCTCTGTCTGATGACCAAAAGTCTAATATCTCCCCCGGCTAATGGGGAATTCCCCTTTAGGCCTGTGGTTCAGATGATGGCTTCCCACGCAGGAGACCCAGGTTCGATTCCCGGCCGTTACATTGGTGCTGTGACCCGGATTGAGTGTAGCAGTAGTAGAACTGCTATTGTATTTTATTGTTTTTATTTAAAAAGTGATTGTTCATTAATTGTGATCGAGGCAAAAGTTTGAAATAATCGCGCTAATGGAGTCATGTTGCCCAGCCCTAAGTATACTGTACCGCATGCTCATTATGTGTGTTAAGCTTCTGTAAATGTACAGCACGTACTGTATGTTTTACAGCTGGGGGGCAAATCTGTTTTAAGCAAACAAGGCTGATAACGATGGAACAAAATGGACCAAATGGAGCAAATCTTGATGTTTTGTTTTAGCTAATTCCAGGGTTTGTGGACAATATCTGTCCATATGTCGGCGACTGTGTGTACTGACTGTATGCATGTGTCTACTTGTGTATACGCTTGTGTATACCCTTATGTGTGTGTGTGTGTGTGTGTGTGTGTGTGTGTGTGTGTGTGTGTGTGTGTGTGTGTGTGTGTGTGTGTGTGTGTGTGTGTGTGTGTGTGTGTGTGTGTGTGTGTGTGTGTGTGTGTGTGTGTGTGTGCGCGTGTGTGCGTGTGCGCGTGGCTGCGTGCGCAGGGCAGCTGTGTCCCCGATACTTGGGGACCCGTGACACAGCTGTCACTATAAGCATGTAGTGAGAGGCCTGTGTGGCTGACTGTGCGAACGAGCACAACCCAAACTGTACGTCTGTCTCTGTCTCAGCGGGAACGAGCCATGCGGCAGGGACTTGTCAGCACTTAATGCTAACAAATGGCTTTCATTATGGCCCGCAAATGAGAAACAATCTGATATTTTTATGGCAGTGTATTTCATTTAATGGAGAAATCATCACACAGATGAGCGATGAAATAAATTGGGTTAGTTTTATTTATCGTGAGCAGCAGGCCAGAAGGGCCCTCTGCTGATTACCAAAGATTGACCTGTGATTCTGTCTTATCCCATTCAATCCTAGAACTCATCTACAAATGTACATTTTTTTGAAAAAAACGTATGTTGCTTTATCAGTGGTTCTCAAATGTTTTCATGTCAAGGACCCCCAAAATTATTTGTATTTGGCCGCGGACCCCCATCTGAAAATATTTTGTTCCAGGGACCCCCGGAAGCAAAGATTTGAGTAAAAAAATGTTCCTTTAAAAAAAATATATATTCATAGATTTGAACACATTTTCACGATTATTCAAAAATTGCAGATCTACAAGCTTGAGCTTGTATATCTGCTATTTTTGAATAGCTAAAGTATAAAATAATGGTTTTAGCTAAAATCTAAAATGCATTCCTGATTGAATGGGTTAAATGAGACATACATGGCACCTACAGTATTATGCAGATATTTCAGATCAAAAGCTGCACCATATATACAGGTCTCTCTATATGCTGGGGTGGCAGTGGCTCAGGAGGCAGAGCAGCCATCTTGGAATCAGAAGACCCCCGGTTCATTCCCTGCATGGCTCTGTCTGAGTTGAGCAAGACCGAGCAGTTTGGTTGTGAATGAGTAAATGTATAGTACATTGTACAAGTGCTTTGGGATCTACAGTTTTTAACTAGAAATGTGCTATGCTATATCGTCTCCAAAACTGTTACTTTTCAGGATTCAAATGCAAAAACAATAATAACAAAAACAAATTGTCTCAAAAGGAAGAGAGGTTTCTGCCCGACAGCAACGGTATACATCACCGTTTGGTGATGTGCCACTTTTCTACAATGTTCCTACATGGAAAGATGGAGATATGCATTTGAGATGCAAGATTGTCTAATTATTACTTCCTGTGTACATAATATGAGAGTAAAATGCTTTCATTTTTGGTTACTCAAAACAGCCTTGTTGCAGCTATAATAAAACATCCTGCTCTCAAACATACAAGCTCTCAATGCATCTGCGACCCACTGACCCATTGTAGATTGGCTATTTTCGGTAATTATATTAAGATCAGAGCACTTGGAGTGGTCAAACGATAGCAATATGTTCAGAAGCATCTTCCATTAAATCCTAATAGTCTTGGATATTTCATATAAAAGCAAAGGTTAAAGGCTCAATCTGTGATTTCTTCACCTGGTTGGCAGTATGTAGAACAGCAGGAACAA